>NC_137121.1:11018226-11165726 GCF_949357685.1 Gobio gobio | reverse complement strand
ACGGACACGATCTGTGTCCTGGTTAAAATAGCTTATTTATCTGGATTTAAACATTCTTGGAAACATTTGGGATAATGTACACAAATCAAAAAATTCTACAGTATAACATTGTTCCAGTGGTTTTTAGATATTTTAAATCCAAAAATATTACATATTGTGCCTTTAAGAAAACATTCCTCATATTAATGTTGAGAATTTTGTTTTGTGGAAACGGTGATATCATTTTTCAAAAGAAATTAATCATTTTATTCAACAAGGATGCATAAAATTAAAAGTGACATTAAAGGTGCACTATGTAAAGTTTTTTTTTGTAAAATATCCAAAAACCACTAGGCCAGTGTTATATATTTTGTTCAGTTGAGTACTTACAATATTCGAAATGTTTCCAATATTTGTAAATCGTGAGAAATTGCTATTTTAACCGAGGAACCGGGACGTGTGAGGGAGTCGCCTGTCAATTGCGTGATATCTGCGTTGCCCTCGGTTTCCGCTTTTATTCTGCAGAAACGCTTTACTCTCACTGCAGTGTGAACCAGTGTCAAAGCAGCCGCCGAGTGAGTAACGTCATAACATCCTTTAACACATTCAGTTGTGTCTAATATGATAAACAGAGCTGCTTTACCTCATACTCATGACCGGAAAAGCGGAAGTGGCGCCGGCGAATGTGTCATAATAAAAGTCCCGCCACTCTTCTCATTAACAATCGCTCCAGCGGCCTTGCTCAGCTCCACAACACTCTGTCCTGCTCTGCTTCACACTACAGTAACGTTAATAATCGCATCCATGAACATGATTTCTGCCCGAGTCCTATCCTGACTCTTTTTCCACCGGCTGTGAGGTAAAGACCACATGTCGCAAGATTCTGCGCTCAAACTTGGTCATCAAACTACGCCTTTGTTTTGAACAGGCGACCTCTAGTGGACGGAAAAGTTACATTGTGCACCTTTAAAGGCATTTATAATGTTACAAATGGTTTTATTTCAAATAAATGCTGTTTTTGCTTAACTTTATATTCATCAAAGAATTCTGAAAAAATGCATCACATTTTCCACAAACAAACTAAGTAGCAAAAAGTGTTGAAGAATCATTATTAATAATTGAGCACCAAAAATAATGCATCAGAATTAAGCACCAAATCTGCATATTAGTGCATTTTCTTAAAGAAACACTTCTTTTAAAATTAGGCTCATTTTCCAACTCCCGTAGAGTTAAACAGTTTTTCTGTTTTCGAATCCATTCAGCCGATCTCCGGGTCTGGCGCAATATTACGCAGCAATATCAATTATATTATTTTCAGGCGCTGAATATCATTGCGCCGCTGCACTCATGGTATGGCAGCAAAGTTCCTTGATTATTACGCAGGAATGAGAGTATAGTTCCTATCCATATCAGCCTAGAAAATAACAACTTTTCATTTTCCGTCGGTCTTAGTACACAATGTAACTACAGAAGAGTCAAGTTTTAAATAGGAAAAATATCGAAAGTCTTTGGTAATTTTTGAGTGAGATGCTAACGGTCTAATCAGATTCAATGATCTATGCTAAGCTATGCTAAAAGTGCTACCGCCAGACCCGGAGATCGACTGAATGGATTCGAAAGTGGTAAAACTTAACTCTAGGGGAGTTGGAAAATGAGCCTATTTTCAAAATAAGTGGTGTGTTCCTTTAAGGATCATGTGACACTGAAGACTGGAATAATGATCCTGAAAATGCAGCTTTTTTATCACAGGAATGCATTACATTTTAAAACATATTTAAATAGAAAAAAAAATCAAATAAATGCAGCCTCGGTGAGCATAAGAGACTTCTTTCAAAAAACATTTAAAAAGTTAATTATTAACTTTTGACCATTTAAATCATAAATCCTGGCTGCAGTCTATCTCCATTCACGGTCTTCATCAACCCATTACCGCTTGATTTGCTATCAGGCAGCCTGGTTCATGTTTCTCTGTGGTGCTGCCAGGAGCCGAGGCACTTTTCCCCAACTCCAGCAGCTCTCCGCTTCGGCAGACAGGGTCGGACAGCCTGGCTCCTGGCAGAGCAGCCCAGAGCCAAATGAATAATACATTTCCCTCTAGAAAACCAGTCTGACCTCACTTTTACTTGTTTAAAAGCGTTGTCGGCATTCAAAACCTAGCCCGAAACCATCCTATGTCTATGTTCTTTCTACAATCTGGCCATGTTAGATCTTGGAGGACATCCATCCTCTGCTCCGTCAGTGCCAAAGCGGTGGGTTAGAGTCAGTAGAGCTGACCCATATTAACCCGGTTGCCAAAACTCGAGGAAATGCTGGGATGGCACTCATCTCCGATTAAAAGCTTATAGGGTTCCTGCTGAGAGCGGTGATGGGACAAAGAGCTGACATTTGAAATGAGCTAATGAAATGTCTATAAAATCTTGTCTTTTACAGCACAAGTGCCCTTAAATACTGCATCTTTAGTGTGTGCGTGCCTTGGGGTTGTGTGTATGTGTATCTGTGCTTACATTTGTCTCTAGGGGTGAGGTGGCTGCTTGTCACACATCAAAACAGTCGGGCTGCCGTTAGTGGCAGCTTGCTCTTGAACAAAACATGATCTGTATAGACAAGCAAAGATGTGAGCAGTCTTTATTTCCTACCAGCAGATCACAGACGCCCGATAGCCTTCATCAGGCAGAGGGACCGAACTAAGCTGCACTGTGGTAAAGAATCACAAGCAAATGGTGTTATTTTATACCAGAAACGATATGGTAATGCATGACATCATTTATGGACCCATCTCGCGACTGCGTTTATCTCTCAAAAGAGAAGGTGGGTATTATTTCAAGGTCACCCAGAGATGTGGGATGGGCTCGGAGACGTGGTCACCCAGAGTCTCTGTATCTCACCACAATTCTGCAATTGGGCCATTCCACAAAAAGAGAATCTCAAGAATATATGAGTAAACAATGACTTGTAAAAAAAACTAAATCCAGCAAATTAGTTCATTTTTTTCCTTTTTCTTTCTTTCTTGAGGATGCGTTTTTGGCTTATTCACAATAAATAAATAAACTATACAAGTGCGTGTATGTATATATATATATATATATATATATATATATATATATATATATATATTAGTGCTGGGCAATCGATTAATTACGATTAATCACACCCAAAATAAAAGTTTGTGTTTACATAATGTGTGTGTTGTGTATATCTATCTATCTATATATATATACACACACATGCATGTATATATTTAATACAAATGTTATATTTATACATAGAATATTTATATTTATATATAAGATAAATTATATAAATACAGTATAGGCCTATACATGCAAATATATCTTAAATATATAGATGCATGTGTGTGTATTTATAAATGTGATAATTATACACAGTACACACACATATATTATGTAAACACAAACTTTTATTTTGGATGCGATTAATTGCAATTAATCGATTGCCCAGTACTAAAAAATTATATATATTATATAATTAAATTATATAATAATTATATACACACACTTGTTTTTGTTTTTTTTATATATAATCATTAATTTCTCTTTATAATAAACACCTTATTTCATACCCTTGTCAGCAGGTATTGTTATACCAAACATATGTTAAAATGTTTTATTATCATTAATAATTCAAAAGTATTACACTTAGAGACAGGATGTTTTCTTTGAGAGGATGTTTAAAATCTTTACAGAATCCTTACAGAAATTGACTTTGCATACACTATTTATTTATTTATTTATTTCAAAAATCCCCGTTTTAAATGGAAAAGACAGATTTTGTGGAATGCCCCTGCTGACATGGCTGTGTCTATCACTGATTTCTCAAATGATCCATCAAACTCAAGACTCACTGATGGGCTCATTAGGATCATTTGACCCTCAATTGGTCTGCAAACTGTATTGGATTAAGCTTAACCTGGTTTGCTGGTCTGGAGGCTGGGTTTTAAAAGGGGGCACTTTTCACACTGGGAGACCAGATTTTTCAGAAAGCAGGTAATAGCATTTCTCAATGAACTCACCCGCGCGTATTTTGAGGAGTACGGGTCCTCAAAGAGCGCCCACGTCTTCTTCTGCCACCTGCTCCAGCGCCCGGACCTGTTATCGGGCGAGTCGCCTTGCGCCAGTCTCCGGGTCATCTCGACACCCTCGTCCCCCTCGGCTGCCTCAGCGACCCCCTCAGGCTCCGGGTCTTCATGGCTGAGGTCGAGAGCACCCCCGGTGAAGCTATCCAAAGCCTCCTCAGCCTCTCGATGCTGCCGGTAGGTCATCCAACAGCACGGTTCCACGTCCGTCTCGTCGATCCCCCAAAACGCCAGCTCCTCCTCATACAAGGGTCCGCAGACGTCCGCCGGGCAATGCAGCTTGCCCGTGCGGTAATAGTTAAGGATGTGGGCGAAAACGCCCGGGTGACGGTCGAAAAAAAACTCTCCGATGTTCGCATCATAATCGAAGTTGCTAGGCGCGTCGGGCTCCGCCAGCCAGGAAAGCCGAGTGCCGGGCAGGGTGCGCAGGGTGCTGCGGTAAGTCTGGTGCTTGATTCCTCCGACGTTGATCACGATGCGATCCTTGTCGTCCCCTTGTCCCATCGCGTCCCTCTCTAGTCATATCTCCAGCCCACGGACCGTTATCATACCGCTGGGACCCATGTTCAGAAAATTCAAATGTGTTTACGATCGTGCCAGGTGCGCCTCAAAGTGTCCATGCCACCGTCAGATCAACAATAGAAATCCAAAACCCCTTCATGCACTTGAATGACTTCTAAGGACTGATGCGAACGCGTTTTCCTTGAAATAACCCAATCTCCTGACCCCCGGCTCGGGTTTGAGGGTGTCAAACAGGTTATTTATGGTGTCATTGAGCGCGAGCTGGTGCTGAACGGACAGCGCCAGTCATCCGTCGAGCCTTCGTAACTCCAGTGCCCCTATTGTGTTACAGCTTCCCCCTGGAAGAAAAAAAAAACGCTACTCGTCCGTTTTCTTGGAGAACAAACGGACAAACCACCAGCATCAGATCTTGCCTCCAGCAATTCTAGTGGCCTTCAAAAAGGTATGCAGAAGCGATGGTGCTCTCATTGAAGCAGATCGCTGGAGATGACGGTGCGGAAGAAACAGGCGTCGCAGCAACAAGGGAGGGTCTTTCATTCACAACACAGAGCTCAATCTCAAATGTGTTTCTACGAGAACAAAAACGCAACACGTTCTCGGGGTGGACCACACTGTGTATGGCAAGCCGTTTAAACATGTATTCATTAAAACGATCTAGTATCCATTGTTGTGTTGCTAACCCTGTACTGAAAACATCACTGTGCAATGCATTCTTTGTCTTTCAAAACATCAACAACTATTCAAACGACTTTAATTTGCTTGTGTTGCTGTCAAGTTGATGTTGATTAATCGCATCTAAGATAAAAGTGTGTGTGTGTGTGTGTGTGTGTTTATAGGACTCCGCTAGACCCCTGAAGGTGTGCTGTGGTATCTGGCACCAAGATGTTAGCAGCAGATCCTATAAGTCCTGTAAGTTGCGAGGTAGGGCGCAACTTACATGGATCGGACTTGTTTGGTCAGCACATCCCACAGATGCATGATTGGATTGAGATCTGGGGAATTTGGAGGCCAAGTCAACACCTCAAACTCATTGTTGTGCTCCTCGAACCATTTGCTTTGTGGCAGGCGCATTATCTGCTGAAAGAGCCACAGCCACCAGGGAACACCGTTTCCATGAAAGGGTGTACATGGTCTGCAACAATGCTTAGGCAGGTGTTACGTGTCAAAGTAACATCCACATGGATGGCAGGACCCAAGCTTTCCCAGCAGAACATTGCCCAAAGCATCACACTTCTTCCCATAGTGCATCCTGGTGCCATGTGTTCCCCAGGTAAGTGACGCACACCCGGCCATCCACGTGATGTAAAAGAAAACTTGATTCATCAGACTAGGCCACGAGCAAAGAACCACTTTTAGTGCCATATAGCACCATTTTTTTTAAAAAAGTTTAGTAACACAACAATAGACACTAGTAAGTTATGTTAAAACAGCTTGTCATGCACACGGTGTCCTATTTGTATGAGCAGCAGGTAACCTTGTGTGCTGGAGCTCAGCTTGTGAACTACTCCGTTTCTGTTTTTAAAGGACCATGTGGTAATTAGGACGAGGTGCATGATTCAAATCAGAACACATTTGCCTGGGAGGCATGTATGACCATGTGTGTGTGGAGAATTGACTCGGGAGAGGGTGATTTGCTACATTTCGGGGACATTTGTGCGCTTCCTCCCAAACGCAGGACTATGAAAGGGAAATAATACATGCATATGAAATATCAGAGAACTTAGGCAATCTCACTGTGCCTTATGGGCAACTCTGGATATTAATGAGCAAAGCTTTTATTTTTCCATTAGAGAAGTTTTAGTCTGATCGGGGACCAGATACACCAGCCCTCAAGTGGAATCACTGCAATAGAAATGCCTCTAAAATAGATGTTGATATAGATCTAAATTGACTAATGCATAAGTTAAATCATACTTTCTGTACTTGTAATGGCATTTCTGAGCTGTGAGAGCCTGCAATGCTTTACGTCTGCCTATAGGTGGAACCAAAGCGTGTCTTTTTTTCTTTTCTTTTTTATTGCAAGAAACAGAATTACAATAAGGCAATTCAAATTCAGAAGCAAACTCTACATAACAGAGCATAACTAGATATAAATATATATATAAGTAAATAAAAATTAACCTGGGTCTTCCAATAGATTAAATTTCTTCAATAAATCAAGTAGTCTTCTACCACTTTTCAGTTTTAACATTCTTAAAGATTTACAGAAAATCCCAAATTCTTTCTGAAAAACATAAAACAAAGTCTTTGTTTTTAAGGCATTTGCACTTGTGAATATAAAATTTCCCCAAAATAAAAATATTGTTCAGTAAAAATTGAATGTGTACATCTTCCATTATTATACCAAAAGTGATGTCTTTTTTAGAAAATGAAGGAATCAAATTAATTGTAATTTAGTGTGTCTTTTTTTTAACTAATAATATTTTACAGTAATATTCTAATTAAATATTTACACACATAAAAAAATGAAGAAAGCAAAGATAACTTTTATTCAATATTCATATTGGCCCACTTTTACGTTTCAAAGAAGACTGTTTAGAAAATATTAAAAATAAGAAAGCAAATATAACTTTTAACATGTAAACATGTTCTAATTGCCTATATTTTCTTTAGAATAATCACAAAAATGTATTATCCATATTATTGATTAAATATAGAACAATAAACTTACTACAAAAGTCACAAGAATGTTCAATTGCTGTAAAATGTTACTTTATTTAATTTTTTAACAATTATTATTAAATTGCTGATGTGTCCGGGAGAATACAGACATCACCAGAGATAAGGGACAGTGAGCGAATAGCCTAATTTATGAGAATATTAAAAAGGGGCTCCTGTAAATAACTCAGGTCATGTGACTTGGTGAAGAAAATGTCTACTCACCATCATTATTCAAAGGTAACATGGCACCATGCTGTGACTAGGATGCTGAGCTTTAGGTAAAAGTTCCTATTAGTGGGAGATACACACTATAAAAGCAAAAATGGGAAGGAAAAACTTAAAATTGTATTATTTTAATTCTAATGTATTAAAAAATAGCAATGCATACAAATGTCTGAGGTATATGTTCCAGCCATTTTAAAGGTTAATCAGATTTTGTAACAAATCCTCCATGTTCCAGTAGAAATTTCAAAATAGGCCTACACAGTTTCACAATAGACACTCTTTCGCCTTTTGAAACGCTGTTTGTGCAGTTAAGAAACTCCTTGAGAAAGTCACCATAACTTATAAACAAGCTATCTTTGTCATACTGTAAGTGTCCTCAACTTCTTGGAAACGTCTCTCATTCATCACACACACGCAAACACCTGTCTGGAAGTTTCTAACATACTACACACTTTCTGCAAAGGCATAAACCAGTTGACCTATCCAAACCCTCTTACAAACCAAAGCCTCAATTCCAGCCAATAGGCGACGAGTAAATCATCACCTCCCACCTGCCACTATGCATTTGTGACGCTCAGTCCGACTCATTTTCGCGAATCGGTTCTTTCGAACAGTTCATGTTAAAGAAGCTGTTCGTTTAATCAACTCTGTTACACAAGTAAGCCTTTAGGCCTACACATGCTCTAAATATCAGTCATGATATAGATTATAGACAATACTATTTTTTATTATTTTATTTTCTGAAAATATTTTGGCATGTTTTCATTAAATGTAATTCATTAAAAATCTCTTTATTTTCATATACGTGTTGTTGATACTAAAATTAACATATAAATGCTTCAACAGTGCCAGTGCTTCAATAGTTTCCAGTGCGTTTTATTTGTAAAATTTCGCTCCTTTGGTCAAATCGTCCGCTCTTCTCATTAAGAGTCGACACGGTTGTCGGTTCAAGGAGTCGGTGAGTTGAATTCATAGTTCTTTCTTGCATTTACATCTGTCTAATAGCAATTTTAAAAATAAGCTCATTCTAACTGCTAATTAAGGCGATAAATAGGTTTAAGTGATATTTGTTCGACATGTTTCATATCAGTAGGCCCTATAAACGCTAGTTAGTTGATGACTCGGGAACCGCTCTGACTCATTCTATCCATTTCATGAACGAGTCGTTCAGACGGCTGATTCATTTAGAAGATTCGATTCACAAGAATGATTCGTTCACGAATTGGACACCGCTATCGTTTATTATGGCCGCGCTCTAAGATGCGTGGCTCATTGGGTAAACTTTGTATCGTCTTTTAACTCCGTCTAATTAATTTATTTCCACCCTGTCAGCGGGTACTATGCTTATAAACCTCCATCGAGTTCTGCACCGTTCTTTCGGTGCCAGACGGCCTTTTTTAGCGAGTTTATACCACACTCACCGGGGAGTGTACGGTTTCAGACCGAGAGAGACTCCGGAGAGAGACGCTGGGCTTCCGCAGACCTCCGCGCTTAACCAAGGTTGACGCATGTACAGATTGTAAACTGCCTTTGATGTCTGTTGTGGTCATGCTTTGGTAGCAGTTATTACTACGTTGCATGCGTAAACCTACAAAAAGATTAGAGATGCAAAGCAAGATCTGCAACGCTATGAAGCCTGTTACTGTATTTTAAGTAGCACTCGCTGGCTGTCTTGTGTAAACAGATCATGGACTGGCGAGATTGGTGGAGGCCTATCGAGCACATGGGCACAAAGCAGCTAAAATTAACCCATTACTTCCCAAAACTCCTGTGCTGGACAGCGTGCCGGAGATCTGCCTGCTGAATGGAGCCGTTCAGGGAGTCCGCAACACTACTGGTTAGTTCCTGGTTGTGTCCCAGCTTGTACATAGTTTTGAAGTTGATCGTAAACTACCAAAGGAATGTTCCTGGTTCAATGGAGGTTAAATTAGTTCACCCAAATATGAAAATTCATGTTCAAGCATGTGTTCGTGCGGGAACCAATGAGGTTAATTCTATTACATTTTTAATACCTTGTATTTTCTTTCTCATTTTTATGTAAAGCACTTAATTACCATTGTGTATGAAATTTGGTATAATACATAAACTTGCCTTGCAATTAAGTTAAAAATACATCTACATCATCATGTTGATGTGCTATATTTTTACTATAAAACTCTTACGACAATCATGTCTTCTAATATCTTCAATTGTTGCGTATACCGAGCATAGACCGTAAAAAAATATGGACGACGCGACTTCATTGACTTCCGCTGACCAAAGTTGAAGCTTTCATAGGCCCGCTCACGGCGCTGACATCTTGGGACCGAGTCTGCGCAGTGGTGATCTCGGGACCGGAGTTGCGCAGTAGAGAACAGGAAGTAGAGGCGCGATTATCAAAAGCCCGCCCACACTCTCGCAGATGCAGAACAATTAATTATGTTGGTGTGAAATAAACAGTTATGGAAGTGTAGAAATTAAAGCTAAAGCTCCAATCTCCTCCCAAAAATCCAGAAAAAAGTCCGTTAGTGCCTCATTGACAAGTTCACTCAGAGAAGCCGTCAATCTCAGCTGTCAATCATGACGTCACACCCCCCGTTTTTATAGCATCAAATAACTCACTAAAACTAAACTTATTTAAAAAACGAACACTTGAAATGAAATTATTGTAATAAAAACTGCCTAAAATGACAGAAACCATCTTTAGGAAACAATTATTTGAAGTGTAATTAAATTGTTTAGTGTGTCTCGCGCCCATTCTAATACATGGAGAGGCGGGGTTTAGGAGCTATACTGGGACCGGCCACCGGGGGGCGATCGAGGCGCGAAAGCTTTAATTTCTGACTGAAGTACTACAGGCTTGATACCGAGCTGCAGCGGACACATTTGTAAACAACATTACCTGGACCCATTGCGCGAACTGTCTCTTTAAAGGCGGCATGAAATCAAATTTTACAATTCGTATTTTTATATTAATATTGTAGTGTTTACTATAACTGATTTATCTGTGCACTTCATTATTTTTTAAAAATTCATTTACCCTTATAATCTTTAATCAAATATGTTAACTTTCCCTCCCCCATCGAAACGACCTCTCTTCTCTCCCGGTCATGTGCTATGGCGCGAGGGCGGGGTTATCGTCCCGTCTCGTTTCTGCACCTCCTCTCAGAAACATGTCACTGATCGTGGTTAGGTGCATTTTTCTCGGTATACACAATACCTTCTTCAAGAAGGACTTGAGGCAAAAAGAGAGAAATATATGAGAAATAAAAGCTTTTTTTTTTTAATGTAAAAATTACTCAATATAGTCGGACGAACAGCTTATCGTGACGACTCGCACTGAGGAAAAAGGTACGGCGCGCCCCCTTTATAAGGGAGAGCTGAGAAAAAAGCTTTACAGAAATAAAGCCATAAAAAGGCTTCAAATAAGTAAAATCTGTAGCATAAACCAGCGAAAAGTGAGGAAATATGCTCAGTAACATTATGTAGAAAATATTTAGAGAGAAAATATATTAATTTAAAAGATAGATTTTTTTCTCCACAACTGAATGCAAACTTCAAATCTGCCTCCATTTTGTTAGCAACGCCCCACTTCCAACGATCCAATCAATTCCCGAAGGACGAAATCAAGCCTCGCCCTACATTTTTTCTAATTTCAGAAGCCGTTTCACTCGGATATACGTCACAATAAGGAGAAAAAGACGATCTCAACTTCCGTTTCATGCCGACTTTAATACCGCATGGTTTATGTTGCTGCTGATTGGGCTGACATATTTGACACACCCACCAAACAAGAGAAAACGCATCTCAAACCCCGTTGCACACCGATTCCAGGAAACATGTTGTTCAACCCGAAAACCGGAGCAAAACGTTGCGCACCGGTTTGAACTTGAACGTGCCCCACGTTTGAGCTTCCTCAAGAACCAATGAGGTTCATTCTCGTGTTACGTAGCACGTTTGAGCTTCAGCAAGAACCAATGAGGTTCATTCTCGTGTTACGCAGTACATTTGAGCTTCTGCAAGAACCAATGAGGTTCATTCTCGTGTTACGCAGCATGTTTGAGCTTCCACAAGAACCAATGAGGTTCATTCTCGTGTTACGCAGTACGTTTGAGCTTCTGCAAGAACCAATGAGGTTCATTCTCGTGTTACGCAGTACATTTGAGCTTCTGCAAGAACCAATGAGGTTCATTCTCGTGTTACGTAGCTCGTTTGAGCTTCAGCAAGAACCAATGAGGTTCATTCTCGTGTTACGCAGCATGTTTGAGCTTCCACAAGAACCAATGAGGTTCATTCTCGTGTTACGCAGTACGTTTGAGCTTCTGCAAGAACCAATGAGGTTCATTCTCGTGTTACGTAGCACGTTTGAGCTTCAGCAAGAACCAATGAGGTTCATTCTCGTGTTACGCAGTATGTTTGAGCTTCCACAAGAACCAATGAGGTTCATTCTCGTGTTACGCAGCATGTTTGAGCTTCCACAAGAACCAATGAGGTTCATTCTCGTGTTACGCAGCATGTTTGAGCTTCCACAAGAACCAATGAGGTTCATTCTCGTGTTATGCAGCACGTTTGAGCTTCAGCAAGAACCAATGAGATTCATTCTCGTGTTATGCATCACGTTTGGGCTTCCACAAGAACCAATGAGGTTCATTCTCGTGTGTCAAGTAGGTTCGGTTGAGCTTCTTGAGCTTTTTAAAATGTGAATAAAAGCCTAAATTCAATCTGTTCATCATATAAAGCGATTGTGTCTTTTAAAAATTTTTTTTACTAAACCGCTCAATTCATATGAATTAGCTTTACGATCTCTTTATTAACTTTTAGAAGCATCAAAGTGGTAGTTGCATACCTGTCAACGGAGGGACAGAAAGCGCTTCGATTTCATCAAAAAGATCTTAATTTGTGTACTGAAGTTGAACGATTCTTATAAAAATTCCAGGATTGCGGCATTTTGGGAAAGCCGAGGCGACCACAGAAGAGGTTATGGCCTACCTGGAGAGAACCTACTGTGGGGGAATCTCAGTGGAAACCACTCAGCTCGAGAGCTTACAGGAAAGAGAATGGTTCGCTGACCGATTCGAGGAGCTGAAGAAAGAGGTGTTTTCACCGGAAGAGAGGAGACAGCTGGCTAAACTAATGCTTGAATCACAGGTAAGACATTTAGGGTGTTTTCACACCTACCTTGTTTGGTCTGGATTGTCAGACTTTTCAGTTTGGTCCGAATCAAAGTTACAGGTGTGAAACCTCCCCCGTACCACGCTCCGGACCAAACAGACGAAATTTGGGCAGACGAAAAGAGCTAGTCTCGGTCCGGATCAAACTGAACAAAGGTTCCGTTCGTTTCTAGTGTGAAAGCATTTTCTGTATGGTTCGGACTTTCAGACCATTTACAGGAAGTTCCTGTTTATGGTTAAATATTATGTTATTTTTAAATTCAATCTAGGCTAGATTGATTATGAAAAGTGAAAAGATGCGCAATATGTCAGAAGACAGAAGGTCAGAAATGATTTTGAAAGAAATTTTGTATGATTTTGCTTAGAAATCCTTTCTTTAATGTGAATTTCGTTTCGTATAAATTGTATCTTAATTTTAAATCAACGTTTAATCAGATAATTGCCTGGATTTAATAAATAAGAAGCAAATAGTCTATAGCAGAGAATTATCGCGGGAGCGATCACATGCTTTTCAAATGAACTGGAGCGTGTCTCAAATAACCCGAAACTCAGTAGCTACTTGTCTCACAAACATGAGAAATATGTGTATATAAAGCTTGAAATGTCCACTTTTAAACGTAACGAAAAGAAAATAGTCAAGCAATGCGCACTGTTCAATAGTGGCAACGATATGCGTCCGTTCATTCATTTGTCAAAGACGCTGATGTCAGACACACGTCCGTTTACAAACCAATCAATGTCCAGATGCAGCCCACATAGATGATGACGAGTGGACACAAGTGTGTCATGTAAAGTTCTTTAGTGCGCTCGCATAATTGCAATGTGAAACCAAACCAAAATTAACCAAATGTATAAAATGTATCAAAACATGAACTTCGGTTCGGACCTTGGTGCGGACTTTCTGGTGTGAAAATGCCCTTAGTCACTTTTATTGTCCTTTGCATGCCCCCCACATGACAACAGACATCTCCACATGATGTCTCCACATGAGACATCTCCACATGATGCCTGTTAATCTTGACTAACATGTAAATCATTGCATCGCCTATTTGATTTCAGCAGTTTTACATCTCCTCTGTTGTCTTTTTAAAGGAATTTGACCACTTTTTAGGCACTAAGTTTGCTACTGTGAAACGATATGGAGGTGAGGGAGCAGAGAGCATGATGGGATTTTTCTACGAGCTGTTCCGCTCTGCGGCGCACAACGGCGTGACAGACGTGATCATGGGAATGCCTCACCGCGGGCGTCTCAACCTGCTCACCGGACTACTGCAGTTCCCCACAGAGGTTAATACTTATACTTGCTGTTGGCAAACTACACAAGACCGGTGTTCTGTCGATTTGTCCTACTCACTCAGATTTTGCTACCATCCATTAAAACAGTAGGTAACACAAGTCTACAGCGAAAAATGCTACCTATCATTGTGCTACCAGCATCATATGCATGTCGTTTGAGGCTTTATTAACATCCATACCTACCCCTACCCTAAACCTAGCCTTAAAAAACAATGCAAATATAACAAAATAAAAAAATTATGCGATATTGACGTGCACATGCCCAGTGAGCCCTGGTAGGACATTCTGACGTGTAGCATGACATGTCAGGACATCGGCTTCCTGTACATTTTAAAACATGTCTAGACAGCCTGATGCTGTAACATGTACTGTAGAGTAGGCTCCACAAAATGAGGAGTCACAATCTACACCTCTTCATTTTACATGAATAGACTTGTTCTCTGGGAAATGGCGGTTTATTTTGTCACGGCAGGTTTGGGGGAATGTTATCATTTTCATTGTCTGCAGCCATTATTAAGCTTTGACGAACCAAATGCATCCTTCTTTCTCGCTCTCAGCTCATGTTCCGTAAGATGAGGGGTCTCAGCGAGTTTCCGGAGAACTCTCCATCTATTGGAGATGTCCTGTCCCATTTAACCTCCACGGTAGAGCTGGACTTTGGGGCGGGACACCCTCTCCATGTCACTTTGCTGCCCAACCCCTCTCACCTGGAGGCCATCAACCCCGTGACGCAAGGAAAGACTCGTGGCCGCCAGCAAGTCAAACAGGACGGCGATTACTCCACTGACCCTCATTCTCAGCCAGGAGACAAAGTCATCTGCCTGCAGGTCCTGAGAAAAGATGTTTCATCCTATCAACATCATTATAAACCATACCAATAAATGGTAGCTGTGTATGTTCTAATCTAATAGCTAGCTATAATCTGTTCTGTACAGGTTCATGGCGATGCTTCGTTTTCAGGCCAGGGCATAGTACCGGAGACCTTCACCTTGTCAAATCTCCCTCATTTTCGAGTAGGTGGAAGCATCCACCTCATCGTGAACAATCAAGTGGGCTACACCACTCCCTCTGAGAGGGGGCGATCATCTCTGTACTGCAGTGATGTCGGTATGTCATTTTAAATTAACTTTCCAACGTGATGTATGAGTGGTGTTGGGTAGATTACTTACAAATTGTAGTCCATTATTGATTCCAAATTACATGACACAAATTTGCGTTAGTAAGGTAATCATTACATTACACTTTTTGGTCAAAAGTAATCTAAAAGTACTTTTTTGGTTACTTTTAGATTACTTTTGACCTAACTCGTTTATCACATTGATTTGAATAGGATATTATTGTACCATATTGATATAAAAATTCACAGAGAAAGAAAATATATTCCATTCTTTATCAATATTATGTTACATACACTATAGGGCTTGAAGAAAAATCTGATCTGCGATACATTGTTAAATAATGCAATACGATATTATAAGTGTGTAAAATTAATATGCATTATATTTAAAAACTGATGTGTATGTGTATATATAACTAAAATATAACTGATACTGATATATATAACTAAACTGAACTGATGCTTTCTTTTCAAAGAAAGAATGTGAAATATATATATATTTTAGTTATTATTTAAAGAATGTGAAATGTATATTTTAATCATTATTTATATATATATATATATATATATATATTATACATAAGATATAGATAAAGATATAGATAGCAAGTGGATAGATAGATAGATAGATAGATAGATAGATAGATAGATAGATAGATAGATAGATAGATAGATAGATAGATAGATAGATAGATAGATAGATAGATAGATAGATAGATAGATAGATAGATAGATAGATAGATAGATAGATAGATAGATAGATAGATAGATAGATAGATAGATAGATAGATAGCAAGTATTTGTATATCAATGTAAACAAAAAAACTTTAAATACCAACAACTCTTTGCTCCACTTGGTAATTTATATAGTTCTATCAAACTGAAAAATTATCAGCATATCCCGGTAAACAAAAACACCTGGAACAAGGGGTGGACGATTCAGGTTTTTTTTTTTTTTACATACAATAGGATAATAAATAATTAATTGGTTTTTTTTATGGTTTTAGTTTTGGTAAATTACCCTGTTCTGCACACAGACATCATTTAAACATTGTTTCATTATCTAACAATACTTTTGCAATTCCATTTAGGTAAAATGGTGGGATGTGCAATAATCCATGTGAATGGCGATGACGCAGAGGAGGTCCTCAGGGCGACCCGGCTGGCCGTGGAGTACCAGCGCCGCTTCAGAAAAGACGTTATTGTGGACCTTCTTTGTTACCGTCAGTGGGGGCACAATGAGCTGGACGAGCCCTTTTTCACAAACCCGGCAATGTATAAAATTATACGGTGAGTACCAAACTGCCAGTTAGGGTTGGGCATCGTTTTGATTTGAACGATTCTGATTCCGATTCCGATTCTTAGTTTCGATTACGGTTCTTTTCGATTCTCGATTCCGATTCTTTGAGGGGTGGAGTCACAACATGTCACAGGCTCATTTCACAGAGGAAAATTGTATTTTGATTCAATAATGAGTTTTAGTTTTGGGACTTTCTCCGCTGGCATTTTCACTTGCTTTGCTGCAAAGGTGAATGGAGTTCCACACCGAGTCCCGGTTTAACAATAGCATTAACAGCAGTCATTAGGACTGCTACTAGCGTGGGCAATTTGCGACATTTATCTACGAGGGGGAAAAATAATTTCAGTAACGTTGTTGTTCACCACAATTCGCAATTTGGTCAAGGGGTTTACACTACAATCACTTACCTGATTATGATGAGGTGGGATAATGTTAGTTCACCCTGAAATGAAAATAAAGCCATCTTTTACTCACCCAGCTGTTGTTCAAATGCGCGTGTTCCAGTGTGTGCGCACTCCAAGCCGCAGTTGCCTCGTGCATATTGTCATGACAACCGGTACACAATATTCACTTAAGGAGGTTATATTATTAGTATTATTTCTTATCATATACGTTATAGAAAAGACGAGAATCGCGTTTTTTTCTATTGAGCTTGATTTCTCAAAATGGTGCGCGCGTGCGTGCGTGTGTGTGTGTGTGTGTGTGTGTGTGTGTGTGTGTGTGTGTGTGTGCTTATCGTGGGTACAATGACAACAGTGCGAGTTATTATAGTAGGCATGAGCGCCGGCGGCTGCTGACAGCTCATAGTGTAACTTGAGGAGCGCGCTCAGAATAACGGCCGAGCTCAGTGTTTTGACTGAATAATACGGTTTCTTTCTCGCAAAACCTATAGTGTGCCCACTGAACACTTTCCATATGGCGCGCGTCTCCCTGTATCGTTGCTTGATACATTTGTTTACTTTTTGTAATGTTTTAGCTGATCGCCATTCACTGCCATAATAGGAAGGAGCGCGTGCAGGAACAGTATTTTAAATGTCATAGGACATAGGGCACTGGGACAACATCAGGGTAAGTAAAAGAAGGCTTTATTTTCATTTCAGGGTGAACTATCCCGTTAATAACGTTGGTTAGCGCAGGGTTGCCCGAGGAGGACAGACCTGCGCAGCATTTCAAACACGCTACACTCGTTAATTTATAGCTACACCACATATTTGTAGTGCATCCTCCCGTGCAAGAAATAAGTTTGTCATGTGTTGCACTGTGCCGACCCAGGTTTTTTTTTTTTTTGTGAAATAAAGCCACACTTTTGAGCGCCACTTACCGTGCTCCATGGCTGCAACAGAACAAACGGGCGCGGCAAGCACTTCCGAAAACTTGCGCGTTTGGAACCGATGATCGGAATCGAAAACAAAATTTCTAAACGATTCCAATGGCATCGTTATTTTTTAAACGGTTCCAAGTTGGAACCGGTTCTCGATGCCCAACCCTACTGCCAGTTGCAGTTTTTATTTGAATGGCTTATTGCTCAAAGTTCAACTGGTTAAATTTTCCTTTTCACTTCCATTTTAGGGCGAGAAAAAGTATCCCAGATTCATATGCCGACCAGCTAGTCTCGGAGGGTCTGATGACAGAGGATGAGTGCGGTCAGATCAAGACCACCTGCTACGCTATGCTCAACGACCGGCTGAGCAACATGACCCTCTACAGCCCTCCGCCAACCAACCTCCAGGGGCGCTGGGGAGACCTGGTGGAGCCCCAGAACAGAGTCTCGTTATGGGACACTGGTGTAGCGCCGCCGCTGCTGCAGTTCGTAGGCGCCAAATCAGTGGACATACCCGAGGAGATTCAAGTGCACAGTCACCTGAGAAAGACACATGTGCAGGTAAAGCTTGATCTTTGACCTCATTTTGTGTTTATGACATTTTGTACAAAAAAGCAACATGACAAAGTTGAGAAAAGTTTAACTTTAAGCATGCATTGTGCAACAGAAGGAAAGTCTACTACAATGATCTATACAGCCATTGGATGACCTCCAGTGATAAAACTGCAGTGAGAAGGGCTTTAGAGTCAGTAAAGAACAGATGAACTTTTGATTTGAACATGTCTGTGAATGCTTTATGTCGCAGGCTCGACTGCAGAAACTGGAAGAGGGCACAAAATTGGACTGGTCCACAGCAGAAGCCCTAGCGTTTGGCACAATGCTCTGCCAGGGTAATGTGTTCATCTCTCCTACCTTATGCTGTAAAAGCACTCAAAAATAATTTTTAAATTGGGATTTTCTACTAATTGATGTTGCCTTTAGGTTGTTCACTAGGGTTTATTAGAGAATTTTGGACAATATTCATTGTGAAAAGTAATGCGTTATATAAATTTAGAATTTATATTCTCTATATAAAAGAATTTATTATCTTCACGTTTATACATATTACTGTTAGTACAAGATAAATATTACCCAAATAATATTTTAATAATTTCTTTGATAATATAAAAGCACAGTACACAGTAGCGATTCGTTTTCTTTAATATGCACTATAAACATACAAGTTTTTAAAATCCCTCTCTTCTGCTAGCTAAGACCCTTTATTTGATCAAAAATACAGTAAAAATATTTTGGGGAAATTATTACAGTTTAAAATACCTGTTGTTTATTTTAATATGTTTTAAAATGTAATTTATTCCTGTGATGTAAAGCTGTATTTTTAGCGTTATTACTCCAGTCTTCAGTGTCACATGATCCTTCTGAAGTCATGTAAAATTTGCTGCTCAAGAAACATTTCTGATTATCATTTATCGATTAACAGTTGTGCTGATTCATATTTTTGTGGATTTTGTTAGGATTCTTTTAATGAATCGCTTGCAGAATGTGAAAATGTGAATAATTTTAACAACATAAGAGGGATCATACAAAATGTGTTATTTTTTTTATTTAGTACTGTCCTGAATAAGATATTTTACATAATTTTTTTTTTTTACATATAGTCCACAAGAGGTTGAAACATTCACTGATGCTCCAGAAGGAAACACAACGCATTAAGAACCGGGGGGTGGAAACTTTTGAGCAGGATAAAGAGGGTTCAAATATTTCTTATTTTGTTTAAATATCTTTTTTTTTTTCATTTAGTACTGCCCTTCGAAAGCAACAGAAGATACTTACATGTTTCTCGGAAGACAAATTAAGTACAATTTACCTTGATCATCAAATTCAATAAGTTTTCACCCCCCCGGCTCTTAATGCATTGTTTCCTTCTGGAGCATCAGTGAATGTTTCAACCTTTTTTAATAGTTGTGTTTGAGTCCCTCAATTGTCCTCAGTGTGAAAAGATGGATCTCAAAATCATACAGTCACTGCTGGAGAGGGTTCAAATATGAAAGAGGCTGGAAAACTGAAGAATGTGCAGGACCTGGAGGATTTTTCTGAAGAACATTGGGCAGTTTAGCTCAGGACAAACAAGGGACTCATGAACAACCATCACAAAACACAGCGAAGAGCACAGCACTGAGAACCAATGGTTCATAAACTTTTGAGTCATTTTAATAAATTCAGCTGGGTTTTTTTTTTTTGACTATATGTAAAAAAAAAAACAATTATGTAAAATATCTTATTCTGGACAGTACTGAATAAAAAATAACATGAAATGTGTATGTTCCCTCTTATTTAGTTAAAATTATTAACATTTTCACAGATTCTGCAAGCGTTTCACATACTTTTTCTTGCACCTGTATATGAAAATATATTAGCACCAAGTATATTAAACTCATTTGTATATATCTACTCAATGCAGGATTTGATATCCGTATCAGTGGTCAAGATGTTGGCCGTGGTACGTTCAGTCAGCGTCACGCTATGGTTGTGTGTCAGGAGACCAACGACATGTATATCCCCCTCAATCACATCAGCTCCGAACAGAAAGGCCACATGGAGGTGAGTCTACTACAAATCAATGAATGTATTTATTTATAAATTACAAAGCCTACTGCATATGGTTTACGCATTTCTGCAATCATTTATCACTTTTATAATATGTGTTTTTATCATTATACTTTAGTTTATGCCGTTTGGTTGATAACGTGTACAGTATTAACTTTGTACTGTAACTCGATACACCAACTGCTCTTCATTCCTGAGTTGGGTGGTTTGCCGTTCCAATTCTATAAGCCTCCACAATTTTAAGCTTATAATTATGTTTGACCTCTTTGTGTGTGTGTGTGTGTGTTCTCTCGCAGGTGTGCAACAGTGCTCTTTCTGAAGAAGCTGTTCTGGGTTTTGAGTATGGCATGAGCATTGCTCAACCTAGACTGCTGCCCATCTGGGAGGCTCAGTTTGGAGATTTCTTTAACGGCGCCCAGATAATATTTGACACTTTCCTCTCTGGAGGTAAAAAAACGCATGCAGTCAAATGCTAAGGATTCCAGTATAATTTGAGATATTTTACACCAACGTTAGTCAAAATGGTTTAAGGGTCCTTAAAAACATCTTGGTAACACTTAAGTTTCGGGTCCAATTCTCGCTATTAACTAGTTGCTTTTCAGCATGCATATTACTAGGATATTAGCTGTTTATTAGTACTTATAAAGCACATATTAATGCCTTGTTCTGAATGACATTACTCTACATCCCTTAATCCTACCCAATACCTAAACTTAACAACTACCTTACTAACTATTAATAAGCAGTAATCAGGAGTTTATTGAGGCGAAAGTCATTGTTAAAGGTGCACTATGTAAAAAAGAAATCAGTAAATTCAGTAAAATATCCAAAAACCACAAGGCCAGTGTTATATATTTTGTTCAGTTGAGTACTTATAATATCCCAAATGTTTCCAACTATTTGTAAATCGTGAGAAATTGCTATTTTAACCAAGGAACCGGGACGTGTGAGGGAGTCGCCTGTCAATTGCATCATATTTGCGTTACCCTCGGTTTCCGGTTTTATTGTGCACAAACTCTTTACTCTCACTGCAGTGTGAACAAGTGTCATAGCAGCCGCAAAGCGAACGCACAGAGTAACGTCATAACATCATCAACAACACACTCAGATGTATCTAATATGATAAACAGAGCTGCGTTACCTCATACTCATGACCGGAAAAGCGGAAGTGGCGCCGGTGACTGTGGCATAATAAAAGTCCCACCGGCGACTATGCCATAATAAAAGTCCCGCTGCTCGCGAGGCGTGTGTTCCACTCTTCTCATTAACAATCGCTCCAGCGGCCTTGCTCAGCTCCACAACACTCAGTCCTGCTCTGCTTCATATTACAGTAACGTTAATAATTGCATGAACTTGATTTCTGTCCTATCCCGATTCTTTTCCACCGGCTGTGAGGTGAAGACCACATGTCCCAAGATTCTGCGTTCAAACGTGGCGTCATCAACTACGTCTTTGTTTTGAATAGGTGACCTCTAGTGGACGGAAAAATTACATAGTGCACCTTTAATAGTGAGAATTGAACCCTGAACTGAAGTGTGATCGAAATCTTAAATTCAGTTGTATCAAATTTAAGGCCGTAAAAAGTTTTAAATATCTTAATATGGGATTTGAAGTTTTTATACAATTTAAGCCCTTTTACAATGTTTTTATTTAGTTTTTGGGGTCTTCTAGAATAGGTTTTCATGCTTGAATGTTCAAAGAACATGATTATTTTTAGATATTTTACATTGTTGCAGCACCTCTCTTCCCAGTCTGTCAGTAACGCTTTGTTTAGTTCCTGTCTCGATAAAGCCCCTTCTTCTGAAAAGCGTAATTAGTGTTTGGAAAATGTCACGTCCCTTACATTAACCGCAAGTTTCAACACTCTACTAACCAGTGTTGGGAGTAACGTGTTTCAAAAGTAATGCATTACAGTAACATATTACGTTTTGCTGTAACGCAGTAGTGTTAGGTATTACTAATCAAATTTCAGTGATATCTTACTCGGTACATGTTCAGTAACACTTGCGTTGCAACACACTTTTAGCCCAAAATTTTATTGTTAAAAAAAAACAGGGAAAAAACAGCAAGACCGCGAGACATTGACGAATGAAAAATGCTAGCAAGTTATAACCTGTTCGTGGTCAGTCAATAGCCGCGAGTGGTGTCCAAGTTTGTAAATAAAGAAGGCTTAAAGGCTCTGTCGTTTCAAAGAATAGCACAACACCGGCGAGCATGTCGAGTAAACACATCCCCAAACGGACAAGGCGCACGCGCAGTCAGAGGAGACTCGCATTGCAGAGACAAACGAAAGTATATACAAGGCTTAATGGATGAAGATGGCAGAAGAAGACTGTACATTCACGAGATGGACGTATGCGCATTACTTCGAGTTTGCCAGATATAAGGACAAGAAGAACGTAATGGGCAAATGCAGTCAAATGCAACCTTTGTCTAAAGCCGAAAGAACTATCGACATCGCAAAATAGCACTAGCAATTAAAAATAAAAACTCTCTTGCGCTTTGTGAATGACGGTTTTGTGTTGTGAACATCTTAATTCAAAGAGAATAAAATGATGACAACAATAAGAAAAGAATAACAAACACGAACAAATGTCCGTCTTGTCATGGAATTAGAGTTTACATACAGTTCTGTTGTGTCTAATATGAATAGACCCAAGCTATTGCCCGATAATCACTTGACCTCTACCCTACTTTTAACAGACTTGGATCGTTTGTGATTCTGTCTGTCATCCTTCCTTGCATTGTCTTGAGCCTTCACTTTGTCAATTATATGCTTTAATGTTAGTAGCCTGGATAGCCCACAGTCATTATTGCATCATATCGCCTTCTACTGGATGTAAAATGCTCTGTAGTACATTGTCATTTTAGAATAAGTTCTACTTCTGTAGTTATTTTGCTGAAAGTAACTCAGAAGCAATACAGGAGTAATGTATGGCATTACAATTCTGAGACGGTAATATTGTAAGGTAACAAATTACTTTTAAATGACAGTAACAAGTAATCTATAATGTATTACAGTTTGGAAGTAACTTGCACAACACTGCTACTAACAACTATCAACCAGACCGCGCCCCTTTATTTTGTTTATGCCTTGGTCGGGAATTATTTTAACTTGGAATATCCCGGAACAAAACTGTTTGTTCTTTTGAACAGTTTGTTCTCCGTTTCAGGGAGTTCAGAGAAAGTGCTCACTGATATAGAGAATAATTCACTTTCAGATGACTTTTGTGCTTTGTAACTTTGCAGACTTTTTTCTTGCTCAAACAGCAACATCACACACTAAAGAAAACATGTTAAAAAAAACCCCACAATCATCCTTCCAAGAGTCTTAAAATTGGGGATAGAAAAACAAGAAACAAAAAAAGGCCTAATGAGAATATTAAACGCTTAATGCGAGGTTTAATAAAACCTTTTTGTCAATCTATATTATTTGAACTACAAAGTTGTCAAAATTGTCGTCTTTACAGTCATTTTATGGTTTGGATGTTACTATAGATTGCTGTACTCCGCTCATATGGAGTTCATCTTATTTGTGCAGGTCTTAGATGTCTTAAAGCCTTAAATTTGGTAATGAAACTGAATCTGTATCTTTAGCGCCTAAATCCAGGTTTGTGTCATTTCTGACTTTTTAAGGTGAGGCTAAATGGCTCCTGCAGAGTGGATTGGTCATCTTACTGCCACACGGGTACGATGGAGCCGGGCCGGAGCATTCATCCTGCCGAATCGAGCGTTTCTTACAGGTAAAGTGCATGCATTCTCCCTCACAGGAGTAGCACAGACTAAATCGTCCCACATCACTGATAATCTTCATTACTGCACTTTCTTCCTCTTGCAGCTCTGTGACAGTAAAGAGGAAGGTGTGGACGGGGACACGGTGAACATGGGAGTGGTGAATCCTACCCTTCCAGCTCAGTACTTTCACCTTTTGCGGAGACAAATGATTAGAAACTTCCGGAAACCATTGATCGTGGCTTCTCCTAAAACCCTGCTGCGCTTTTCTGTGCGTTTGAGATATGAGTTTTTGTCTATATGAATTGCTTACTGTTTTGGTGTTGTTTTTGTTTATTGAAGTATATTCACCTCTATTTGCCACTAGGGGGCAGTGTCAAGCTTGGCTGATATGGGACCAGGAACTTCTTTTAAGCCTGTCATTGGGGATGCTTCTGTAAACCCTGCAAGGTATCTTCCTTCAGTCACTTTTTTTTTTAAAACGCTTTGTTCAAAATTCATTACATGCACTACTAAGTTTTTGGGTTAGATTTTTAGATGTTTATGAAAGAAGTCTCTTATGCTCACCAAAACTGCGTTTATTTGGTTAAAACTACAGTATAAACAGTAATATTGTGAATTATTGCAATTTAAAATAGAAGTAATATACTTTATTCTGGTGGTGCAAAGCTGAATTTTCAGCATCATTACTCCAGTCTTCAGTGTTGCATGATCCTTCAGAAATCATTCTTAAGCCCCGTTTCCACCAAAATTACCCAGAACAATTTGTCCCAAGAACTTTTTTCCCCCCCAGACCTGTCTGCGCTTCCATCGCGGTCTAAAGTACCATGAAGATTAGTCCGGTGACGTAGAACTGTTTCCGGTTCCCACTGGATTTCGTCCTCCGCATATAAGCTTAATAAAGCCTGAATCTAGTCGTCGGATAATCAGTCGTATTTTTTAAACTTCATTGTTGATTCGAGTAGCTCAACCAATCAGCATGTTCAGCGCCCAAGTCCCACCCCCAAAAGTTCCTGAACTTTTAAAAAGTACTACCTTGCAAGCAGGGCTGCTTTGAGGGGAACTTTATTTCGATCCCGGTTCCTGCGGTCGAAACACTCGAAGTACCACCCCAAAGTCCCTAGTTCCGTGGGAAAGTTCCCGCGGTGGAAACGCAGCTTAATATGCGGATTTGCTGCTCATTGAAAAGAGTTGTGCTGCTTCATGTTTTTGTGGAAACTGATAATTTTTTCAGGATTCGTTGATAAATGGAAAGTACAGCAATCATTTATTTGAAATAGAAATATTTTGTAATGTAAAAGTGTCACTTTTGATCAATGCATCCTTGCAGACTACTTGCTGACAAGTACTTTTGGACTATTCATATACAAAATGGACTATTCATGCATTAAAAATGCATCTTCTGCTCCTCTCCTGTAGTGTGCAGCGGGTTCTATTTTGCTCAGGCAAACATTACTACGCCCTGCTGAAACACAGAGAGACGTTATCAGAGGCAGGAAAAAACACAGCGCTGATCCGGGTCGAGGAACTGTGTCCTTTTCCCACGGAAGCCCTACAGCAGGAACTCAATAAATACACAAACGCCAAAGGTGAGGTTGCTCATATGCATCTTTTATTCATGGGAATCTCATTGCGTTAATTAGTATGTTTTTCTTTGGTATTGGGGCAATCGCGCCGTGACTGGCCTTCGAAACGAAAATGTTTTGACAATGTTGATGTTCCTAAGAAGCCTCATTTTGGCTTTCCGTTATTGAATATATTGAAGTATATTGTTTAAATATAGTTGATTCTGATTCATTCATTAAAATGACAATTTTACCTGATATTTATTTGTTTTGTAAGTTTTTTTTTTTTTTTGGAAAGAAGTCTATGAAAGCTTGTTTCCACCACAGAAAAAAATATATAAAAGGTAATTGCGACCTTTTTATCTCACAATTCTGACACTTTTTCTTCCAATTGCGAGTTTATAAACTCCCAATTATGAGTTATAAAGTATGTTATAAATGTAAACTCACAATTGTGAGAAAATAAGTTCGAATTGTGAGATATAAATTTACAATTCTGAGGAAAAAACATATCTCAAAATTCTGACATTTTCTCACAATTGCGAGTTTACATATCGCACTTCGGACTTTTTTCCTTGCAATTTGGAGTTTATATCTTCTCATAAACTCGCAATTCTGAGTTATAAATTCCAATTCCGAGGAATAAAGGCTGTCTTTTTTCCCCTTTAGAATTGGACTTGCGTGATATAAACTCGCAATTGTGTGTTATAAAGTCCGAATTGTGAGATATAAACTCGCAATTCTGAGGATAAAACATATCTCCCAATTGACATATTTTCTCGCAATTTGGAGTTTATATCTTCTCATAAACTCACAATTCTGAGTTATAAATTCCAATTCCGAGGAATAAAGTCTTTTTTTTTTTTTTTTCTCAGAATTGGACTTGCATGATATAAACTCGCAAATGTGTTATAAAGTCAGAATTGTGAGATATAAACTCACATTTCTGAGGAAAAAACTATTCTGACACAATTGCGAGTTTATATCACGCAAGTAAAAAGTCAAGGAAAAAAGTCAGAAGTGCAAGATGTAAACTCGCAATTGTGAGAAAACAAGTCAGAATGGTGAGGTGAAAAAATCGTAATTACCCTTTTTTTTTTTTATTCAATGGCGTAAACTTAAGCTTCTATGCTTATGCTTACAAAGGCATAAATGATTTGATCAAAAATGCAGTAAAAATATAGTAATATTGTGAAATATTTCAGTTTTTTATTGTAATATATTTTAAAATGTAACATTCCTGTGATGCAAAGCTGAATTTTCAGCTGTTCAGTGTCACATAATCCTTCAGAAATCATTTTAATATGCTGGTCAAGAAACTTTTTTGTGTGTGGAAAGGAAACATGCATTGTTTTCTGTCAAATTAAAAAAATAAAAACAATTATTTGAAAAGAAATCTTTTTTTATCATTATAAATCTCTTTACAGTCACTTTTGATCAATTTAATGCATCCTTGCTGACTAAAAATACTAATTAAAAAAAAAATTGTACTGACACCATTTAACAGTAGTGTATACTTAATACAATCAGGAAAAACTATATTGGAATCCAATGTATCTTTGCACAAAACGTGGCAAGCTTCCTTCATATTATTTCCTCTTCCATTACAGAGTTTATCTGGAGTCAAGAGGAGCCACAGAACATGGGCTGCTGGTCATTTGTATTACCGAGATTTGAGAAACAGTTAGCCTGCAAGGTCAGCTTCACCACTTCACGCTAATAGATGGCCTCTTGGCTAATACCTTGATCGCCTGTTAGGCTGCATTAAGCTTGAGTTCATCAGATTTACACTGCTTTATTGCCAAATGATTGATGTTGATCTCATTGTTCCCTCAGTTGAGGTTAGTCGGCAGACCTGCGTTACCCGCTCCTGCTGTGGGCATCGGGACTCTCCACCATCAGCAGCACGAAGCCATCCTGACCGCGTCTTTCTCCTGAAACCATAGGACTATAAACATGATGAGCATCTGTTATTACAGCAAACAAGCTGTGACTGGTGCACTGACAACAAACGCCAAGCTCTGTTTGTGCTAAACAGAGGCATATTGCAGATTTGACTAATTTATCCCCTTACCTAGGTATAAGGGAACATCTGTTGACTGCATTTATTATCATCTCTACACCTTTTGAAAGTATCATAATTGATGTATTGGAAGTGATATTTCCTCTCTTTTGGGATTGTATAGAGGAGATGTAGAAAACTGACAGCATAGTTTTGTGTGTGTATAGTTTTCTAAAGCACTTTTAAATTCAATGTAATATACGTGCAGGCGTTTGAAGACTGTGGAGGAAAAGGAAAGAATAGAAATAATCGTTGTAGCATTGAAATGGAAATTGTGATGTGGCTCACGATCAAAACATTGAATGAACCAATGTTGTGCACATGTGAATCAAGGGCTTTGATTATTACCAGATTAATGTAGAATCGGTGCAAAATAACAGAGTCTAATGCTGTATGTTTATGTGAAAGTATTAATCATAAAATGATGCCTCTCAAATCTCACAGAGCTGAAGACGAGGAGATAAACTTTCTTTGCAAAGTTGCTGATTGGTATCTAGTTGACGTTGCTATCAATGTCTTTTTACATCCCCATCCAAACCCTGCGGTTTATAATGTTAAATTATATGCATTGTTTTCAATAATAATGTTGTGTGAATGAAACTAAATTTGTACTTGAATGCTTTTCTGGAGATAAAATCAAAAAAAAAAAATCATTGACCATTAACATGTCTTTGTATATTTTCATAAGGCAAAAATATAAAAAAGAATTAAACCTGCTTGTCTGTCTTTAGGATTCACATTCACACCTAATCAAACAATTCAAATGAATTACAGTGAATGTCTATGTGTCCTTTAGTCCATGAAGAAATTGTAACCCGGAAGATTTTATTTTGGAAAAACTAATGTGAGTGATTATTACTGAGATTGGATGGATGGATGGATATTAATAAGACGAGGCAAAGAAAACATATATTAAGAGAGATAGATATTAATAAGGCTAGAGACAAAGAAAACTTATTAAGAGCCATCAATAGATATGAATAAAATGAGGCAAAGAAAAATATAACAAAGATAGATATAGATATTAATACTGGAGGCAAAGAAAAATATTACAGACAGACATACATAGACAGACAGAGACATAGACAGACAGATACATATAGATAGATAGACAGACATACATAGACAGACAGACAGAGATATATAGACAGACAGACAGACAGAGACATAGACAGACAGATACATATAGATAGATAGACAGACAGACATACAGAGACCGATAGATAGACAGACAGACAGACATAGACATATAGACAGACAGACATAGACATATAGACAGACAGACATAGACAGATAGATAGACAGACAGACAGATACATTAGATAGATAGATAGATAGATAGACAGACAGACAGAGACAGATAGACAGACAGACAGAGACAGATAGATAGATAGATAGATAGATAGACAGACAGACAGACAGACAGACAGACAGACAGACAGAGACATATTAGACAGATAGACAGACAGAGACAAGCAGACAGACTGAGACATATAGACAGATAGACAGACAGAGACATATAGACAGATATATAGACAGACAGACAGAGACATATAGACAGATAGACAGACAGACAGAGACATATAGACAGATAGACAGACAGACAGAGACATATAGACAGATAGATAGACAGACAGACAGACAGACAGACAGACAGACAGACAGACAGACAGACAGACAGACAGACAGACAGACAGATAGATAGATAGATAGATAGATAGATAGATAGATAGATAGATAGATAGATAGATAGATAGATAGATAGATAGATAGATAGATAGATAGATAGATAGATAGATAGATAGACAAAACAAGCCTGTGGAGGCAAAGAAAAATTAAGATATTTTCCCCAAAACAATATTTAACAATTTGAACCTGGCTTTAACCAATGTTCAAGTTCATTTTCTGAAAATGTAGTGCATATTTACATAATGAATCATTTGCATATTTAAATATACCATTTCAGAAAACTACAACACAATAGTCTTTAGGTACTGAGATTAATGAAGAATCTTTAACATCCATGTAACCTTTCCATCTCACAAAGGGTTCTTTACAGTGGGAATAGGTTTTAATATTATTATTATTAAAATGTTCTTCACACTAAGAGACATTGTTCTTTTAATAACTGTTGACTGAAAGGATCTTTGGGGGAACCATAATTGTTTTTTCTTCTATGGCATCACTGAAAAACAAAGGGGTTTTCACAGTATCTTCACCTGTGGTGTCTTGCCTTGAGAAACATTCGGATAATCTGTCCTAAATGACCTCTTTTACAGTGTATTTATTTCAATAGGGCGGTTTTAGTTGGCAAAGTGCCTTCCTCCTCACTACACTGTGAGTTTGGACGGCTAATAATGAATGCAGTATTACTCTTCATGCAGCAGGTGTACTGTTCCTGACGCAGTCTGTTCAGCCGTCTGCTGTCATCCCTCGCACGCGCTCACCGGTTATTTACCGGGCAACAGTTGCATCATTTATCAACCGGTGCGTTACAACAGCCCTACTTTGCAAAACCTCAAGAATAGGGAATAGCGCATTTGCGCGCGCGCGCTGCACGTTCCGTTGGTCCAGCTCCTCGTCGCGGTGAGTCAGTCAGCGAGGCGGGATCCGGTAGTTCGCGCGATTGGATTAGTCGCTGTGCGTCGGTCAGTCCTCGTTCTGTTGGCGGTACCGGGCGGAATGAAACGGAATGCGAGCAACGATTGAAGTCGGTCAGACAGTCACAGAGACCGAGAGTCGCGTTCGCGTCTTTATCTGTGTTGTGTGTTTCCTGTAAGGCTGGAAAGATTGACGCGTTAAGAAGGTTATTCGGAGGCAGCGCTCTCCCTGGAAGCACCATGGCCAGGGGAAGCGAGGAATCTGTGAATGGAACATGGAAAAAGCAAGTGGATGACATCAGGAAGATATTTGAGTTTAAGGAAATCCTCGGGACGTGAGTATGAATGATATTTTGGCATTGAAATCTGCATATCAGTCCTCCAGTTTTTGTCCTCAAAGTTTGATCTGTAAGAATATTCTGAATTAGGCTACTTTACCATCCATTAGACACATGTTTACTGGGTTATAAATGGTTAAAAAGTGAAAGCTTATTTTTATGGCTCACTGATTCACGAACAGGTTGTTTTATTTCCCTTTTCCCCTTTTTTTTGTCCCTCATGAGTAGGATATGTGTTAGACAATTTGCATATGTATGTAAATGTATGGGAATGAAAGCTAGTATTCACATATACTATGTAAATATATTATTATTATATTATTCATATATTACACATATATTATTCAGATATTAAAATGGAATTGTATTGTCATTATACCATGTACAACGACTTAACATTATTAATCAACCCTGTTACCACTGTAAATCATTATTAAAGTTAAATGTAATTCAATAAACAAAACAAAAAAGCGGTGGGGTTACTATTTTATCACTGTCTATTGTTTTGTAGGGTTTTTTTATTCAGCCCCTGTTACCATGATTTCTTTTGTTTATTTGTTTAGAAACATCAGCATCATTTTTTTCTTCTAATATACTTTATAGTATCATGACCTTGAGAGCAAGACTAAATGAACTATAAAACTGTCAACCCTGTCACACATAAGTGAATGTCAATATGAACAGTTGCACATTGAATCAGATATAGAATATAATGTCTCGGTCTGTATCAGTGCATAATATGCACTTTAAAATCCATACTTAACCTACTTGGTGGCGCGTTTTAGTGTGCAGACCTTCTTCTGTCAGTTTTAATATTCCACATCCGGCAACATGCTTTATGTTGTCATTAACAACTGTTTCTGGATTCCTGTTCTGTTGCAGCAGCATTGAAGTACGGGTTAACTAGGTTTTCCCCATGTAATGCCTTGAAATAGACCTGGAGATTTCTATTTATATGGCGTGCAGGGACCAAAAACAGGGACAGGTATTTTTATGTCCTTTAGAGAGAGGAAACCTTTTTCATTTTTTACCATTTGGGTTTTTTATTTTATTTCCCCCCCTGTAAACTGCGATGGTTCATTAGCTGACACGTTCACCACCACTGAAAATTAACTACACTTAATTTCAGAAACACTTTTTCAGAAATCGATTGCAATGAATCTGTGCTTTTAGTCTTATCTTAAAATCTGAAGATAGACTGTATAAGGCAGATGAGCTTATTTTTTAATTTTTAATTTTATTTAATTTTTATTTAATTTTACTTTGTCTTTTCCGAACGTCTGAAGATATGTAACAGAGATGACGTTGGTCAGGTCAGACATAAATGATAACTCAAATATTATTTTATTTTATTTAGCTTTTCTGAAAATCTGAAGATAATATGTAACGGAGATAACGTACAGGTCAGACATAAATGATAACTCAAATATTATTTTATTTTATTTAGCTTTTCTGAAAATCTGAAGATAATATATAACGGAGATAACGTACAGGTCAGACATAAATGATAACTCAAATATTATTTTATTTTATTTAGCTTTTCTGAAAATCTGAAGATAATATGTAACGGAGATAACGTACAGGTCAGACATAAATGATAACTCAAATATTATTTTATTTAGCTTTTCTGAAAATCTGAAGATAATATGTAGCGGAGATAACGTACAGGTCAGACATAAATGATAACTCAAATATTATTTTATTTTATTTAGCTTTTCTGAAAATCTGAAGATAATATGTAACGGAGATAACGTTGGTCAGGTCAGACATAAACGATAACTCAAATATTATTTTATTTTATTTAGCTTTTCTGAAAATCTGAAGACAATATGTTACGGAGATAACGTACAGGTCAGACATAAATGATAACTCAAATATTATTTTATTTAGCTTTTCTGAAAATCTGAAGATAATATGTTACGGAGATAACGTACAGGTCAGACATAAATGATAACTCAAATATTATTTTATTTAGCTTTTCTGAAAATCTGAAGATAATATGTAGCGGAGATAACGTACAGGTCAGACATAAATGATAACTCAAATATTATTTTATTTTATTTCGTTTTTCTGAAAATCTGAAGATAATATGTAACGGAGATAACGTTGGTCAGGTCAGACATAAACGATAACTCAAATATTATTTTATTTTATTTAGCTTTTCTGAAAATCTGAAGACAATATGTTACGGAGATGACATTGGTCAGGTCAGACATAAATGATAACTCAATTTTTATTTTATTTTATTTTGATTTTCTGAAAATCTGAAGATAATATGTAACGGAGATAACGTACAGGTCAGATATAAATGATAACTCAAATATTATTTTATTTTATTTAGCTTTTATGAAAATCTGAAGATAATATGTAATAATATGTAAAGGAGATGACGTTGGTCAGGTCAGACATAAATGATTACTCAAATATTTTAATTTAATTAAATTTGTCTTATTATATTTTATTTATTTTGTTTTTGATTTTATTTTAATTTTTTTGCAGTTTTTATTTAATTCATTTTTTATTTCACTGCCTTTTCCAAACATATGAAGTGTGTGTATTATATACATGTGTGTATAAGGTATAAGGTTGGTCATATGCACGAACAGACATCATAACACGGTAATGCTATGTATTACATAAGATTTTTAACCATAGCACACCAAAAGACTCTTAAAAAAGGATTTACTAGAGGCTTTGATGTAAACAGGCCGGTCCTGACCTGTAAATGTTTCATTTGTATAGAAGCTCTAATAGTCACGCCACTTACAATAGTTTTACAATTCACAGCATCCTCCATGTCTCAGGCTGTGCTGCTCTATTAGATCTCAGCGGTCCAACAGCAGGAATCACAGTGGTGTGTGCACATGTTTTAATCTGACTGTTTGACTGCATGTCATCTGAGGTTCAGCACCCCACCCCAACGCTTTGAAGTGTTGACTGTGGATTATATGAGTGCAGAAGAAGGGAAAGACTCAGATTATGCCATATCCAGGCTTTCCTCTCTTTCTGTTTCTCAAGTCGCTCTCGCTCTTTGCTTGTCCAGATTATGATTGTTTTTATTGTGCTGCTGTTCACACACCATGGCAGAAGAGCTTTTGAAGTCGTTCTAATGTTGCATGGATGATGTTGTTTTTTCAGTGTTCCGGTGCTTTTTGTTCTTCTCTTTTTAAAGATAATGGTGATGATGATGATGATGTAATGACCATAATTCATCATCAACAGCATGAATTACACCACGGGCCAAATCTGCTCCTGAAGAGAGTTCAGCTCCAATTTTAGAAGCCGTTTACATGAAAACTGAAAACCTTTAATGCATTTTTGGTCTTTCATTTACACACCAACAGTGTTTTGGGGGCCTAAAAACGCAAATTTTTGAAAACGATACCGTTATTGTCTCTGTGAAAACTACAAAAATGCTAATTTTTGACATTATGCACATGCATAGTATGTGTTCAGTCTGTAGGCGAGTAGTGTTTCTTTACAAAGTGACATCGCCCATTACTGGCCTGGCATGAATAATACAGTATTTTTAGTCGTTTTCGCAGATTAGTGTGAACGGGGATCATTTTGACAACAAAGAACACTGTTCACCACTGTAGCTTTTTCTCCTTTGGTGATTCTGTTTGTTAACATCAGCTGTCTTCAATAACAGTCAATCACCACTCAATTAATCACTTAATTATCTCATTAACTTTAACACTGCTTCAGTGTTAATTTAACACTCTTATTTTAACACTTTAACACTCTTGAGTGTGGTCTCACATATACTCCCAGGAGAGTTAAAGGGTTAGTTCACCCAAAAATGAAAATTCTGTCATTAATTACTTACCCTCATGTCGTTCGACACCCGTCAGACCTCCGTTCATCTTCGGAACAGAAATGAAGATATTTTAGTTGAAATCTGATGGCTGCAAATGCCTCCATTGACACAATGTCGTTACAAAGTCCATCTCACTACAGTGGTTCTAAAATAACTTTATGAATTGGCGACAATAGTTTTTGTGTGCAAAAAACCCTAAATAACTACTTACATAGTGATGACGATTTCAAAACAAGACATCATGAAGCTTCGAAGCGTTATGAATCAGTGAGCCGAATGATGATTCGGATCGCGTGTCAAACCGCCAAACTGCTGAAATTTGGCGATTCAAACCGCTGATTCGACTCGCTGATTCATAACGCTTCGAAGCTTCATGATGCCTGAAATCGTTATCACTATGTAAGTCGTTATTTAGGGTTTTTTGCGCACAAAAACTATTATCGCCGATTCATAAAGTTATTTTAGAACCACTGTAGTGAGATGGACTTTGTAACGATGTCTTTAGTAGCGTTTAAGGGTCTTGAGAGTGAACCGTTCATTGTGTCAATGGAGGCATTTCTCAGCCATCATATTTCAACTAAAATATCTTCATTTCTGTTCCGAAGATGAACGGAGGTCTTACGGGTGTCGAACGACATGAGGGTAAGTAATTAATGACAGAATTTTCATTTTTGGGTGAACTAACCCTTTTAATTTAACACTGGAGTTTTTGCTGTGTAGTTTTACTGTATTTTAGATCAAATAAATTGAGTATATATATATATGTATATATATATGTAAATTTAATATATAAAAATAGAATTCCACTTGACAGTGGATTATTAAAGCTGATGCGATGAAGAACAGGCATAAATCTAGAACACGTTTTACCTGGATTATCTCTCTAGGATTTCCCATCCTGAAGATGACATAACAGATTCCCTAATACGCCTTACACAAGATTTTACAGACTCAGCTTTCAGAGGCAGCACACAGACGTTTCAAAAGCAGGCCAGAAAAAATGTATACATTCTTAGAAATCACAGAATTCAGCATGCTGATTTTACGCCCTGTATACACCTGGTATTCAGATGCGTTTTGGTTGATTTGGTAGACGAGGGAGACACATTCCCATTTACACCTGTTTTACAGTTTTTTACGATCGCTATGACAATTTTTCAATACTTTTAACAATTTTCCTAAACTCTTAACGCACCAACCCACCTACATCGCACATTTGCCAAAACGGTTAATTTCATGCTCAAAACCACACATTGTAAACTAATTTTCAAAATACAATAATTCACTAACACAATACACTATGTCTGCCAAAACCCTAACACATGTGCTCTTATGTTTTTTTTTCATATCTTTTGATCTAATGGACAAAATAAGCTTGCACAATTGACATATGAACGTGAAAGGAGATGGTGGAAAAAAATACGGAGAGCATCTTTCTGCTCTCATAGTCGCAAGACCAGCCGAACGCGGTGAGTGTGTGTTATAAATCAGTGATGGTGAGAGAACATTGTGCTTGGCACGTTTTTCCTCCTCAAAACCAAACTTTAAATCCTGTCTGGTTTGCGCCCTTCCCATAATGTTTACTCATCAGGTCAGTAGGCGGAGAGTAGGCGGTCTTTTGTGGCTGTTCGAACGCATTTGACCACATGAGCGTTTACACCATAGACTGTAAAAAAAATATGGACGTAGTGTCCGTGACGTCACCCGTAGGATTCTGAAGAGCAGTTTTGAAGCGTAAAGTAGGGACGAGCTGGCTGTTGCCATCTTGGCAGCGCGTCATCGCGCGTCACTCCCGGATAACAGAAAATGGGCAAAGAGGCGGGACGTGGGTGGAGCTGAGGTGATGTGATGACTAAGATATATAAACCAAAACCACAATTTGTACCAGGCTGTAAACATGTTTTTTTTCTGCTGTAAAGTTGGGCATTTTGACATGGGGCTCAATGAGATTCTGCTCACTTCTGGAGCCTGTCCCTAGCGGCCAGTCGATGAATTGCAGTTTAAGTCACTTCCGTATTGGCTTCAAGAGAAACTGGCGGAGGTTGCTGCTTGGTTTACACTACGAAAGCAATCACTACCTCTGGAAGTGGTCAAAAGTGGACACGCTCAAAACGTTTTAGACCCTGTTTACACCTGTATTTAGCGCCATCCTGTGATCCAATCGACCCAAATAGAAACAGGGCCTTAGATTAAGTTGGATGCACAATGCAGCATTGTCAAAAATAGCTCAGACTTTCCTACACATAATGACTCAACCTACATGCTGCACTCTCCCTATTGTTCAGACTCCATCTCAGCCGTTTTCTAAATGAGAAAATACAATCAGTGTAAGTGTTAAGTAATCCGTTAATTTTAGATTAATCCTTAATCCTTAGTCTAAATCCTGTTACCTTCCGAGTGGAGGTGTCAGTTTTCCTGAATTCACCTGAGGTCGCTTACGTTCAGTATGTCATTGATAAAATTCAATTCAATTCACATTTATTTGTATTGCGCTTACATATCATTTCAAAGCAGCTTTACAGAAAAGTCATGTGTCTACATTACAATTTAGAGTGATCTGTTATCAGAGGAGACTGTGTCCAAATTATGCATTTCAGAAATGTACATACAAATCATGCAGTTAACTAAGATCATGTAATAACTTTTAGGCAGGAGTAAATATTACAAGTTGTAAACATGATGGTTATAATATATAGACAATTTAGTATTGGTGCATGTTGATTCAGAGTTGGCATCATCTTAAAGGGATAGTTCACCCAAAAATGAAAATTAGCCCATGATTTACTCACCCTCAAGCCATCCTAGGTGTATATGACATTCTTCTTTCAGACGAATACAATCAGAGTTATATTAAAAAATGTCCTGGCTCTTCCAAGCTTTATAATGGCAGTGAATGGAAGGCCAAAATTTAAAGCCCAAAAAAGTGCATCCATCCATTATAAAAGTGATCTGCACGGCTCCAGGGGGGTAATAAAGGCCTTCTGAAGCGTATCAATGGGTTTAAAATGAAATATCTAGCTTTCGGCTATAATATCTAGCTTTTGGCTATAATACCACCTTCCATATTCAACTTACAAAAAAAAAACGTAACTGGTGCGACGATGATGTCAGACGTAGCATAAGCGCTTTGAACTGCGAGAGGCGTTACACTTTCTGCGTAAGTTGAATATGGAAGGCGGTCTGCCGGAAGCCAGATATTTTACTTTATAAAGTTTTAAATATGGATATTTTTCTTACACAAACCCATCGATTCACTTCAAAAGGCCTTTATAAGCCGTGTGGAGCACTTTTTTGGGATTCAAATATTGGGCTTCCATTCACTGCCATTATAAAGCTTGGAAGAGCCAGGACATTATTTAATATAACTCTGATTTTATTTGTCTGAAAGAAGAAAGTCATATACACCTAGGATGGCTTGAGGGTGAGTAAATCATGGGCTCATTTTCATTAAGTCAGGAGTTGGAGTCGTCTATTCACAGGTGTTGGGGCATTTGTAGTCTTCGTAAGAGTCTGGATCCAAACTGGAGCTGGCGTAGTCTCTAGTTACCTCGAGATGTGCATCCCGAAATAAAACCGAAAAGCTAATGGAAAATAATTAGCATAGCATAAAATTTCAAGCTAAGATAATCGTCGATTTGGTCAGACGCAATCATGACAAAATGACAAAAAGTAGGGCTTGGCGATATGGGCAAAAAAATTATCATGATAAAATATTTCATATTAGTCTTTATCGATAATTTTCACGATAAATGTCAAATCTTTATTTCTTTCACGTTTAAAGGCAGATTTTTAGCAGCCAGACCATTAATTGTGTTTTTATTGTCAATTTATTGTCAGAACATGACAAACACTTCAGGTTTTTGAGTTCTTTACATTTTGTAATTTTGCCGATCATACCGCAGTGCCCCTGCGAACACGATTTCTACCGAGGGTGGGCCAACTCCATATTAAACCCTACGGATTAAGAATGGGATGTCATTAAAAAGTGAATGTGCATGTAAAGGCAGGCGTCCCAAAACTTTTGGCAATATAGTGTACATTTAGTATAAATGCACAAATGCTATAGGCTAGATTAATCACAAACAAATGCTGTAATTATATTCATTTACTCCTTTAATACATGTCTGTATTAATAATAATATCCCACATTTTTGCCACAATACTATGGTGCAATTTTTGTTACTACAGTAAATCCATAGTAAATAATGGCTATATTTTATTTTGTAGATTGAAAAGCCTTCTGACTGTATGGCGCAGTTCAAATTAGTTTCGTTCTTGTTGGGGATTGCCCCACTGAATGCTGATGAATATGTTATTGACCGCTACAGAACTCTGGTCAGGGAGTCGGAGTCATCAGATTGAATTTGGATGTTTATTGTACAAGATGTGACCATATACACATTAGCGTAGTTGAGGTACTTTTTCATCATGAACTTTCTCTTGCACATAAACGCTGCAGCTGAGTGAGAGCGCGCGATCTGACTCCTCCGCTGGAGTAAGTGAATAGGCAGATACGCTAAGACTGTACGTGCTGGAAACGCTGCACTACGTTACTTACGCAAGTCATAACTTAAACCTCACACACACAGCCAACTTTAAACTTAAAGGAAGAGAATTCACAACAGCCGCCCCCACATTTGAACAGCAAATGGGTAATCAAGGGAATTCTCTAAAGGTCCTTAGTGTTCCCTTCTAATGTTGGCAACTTTATCAGCCGGGCAACTGGTCTGAGGTAAGTTTTACCATCAATGACAATTTCAGCAGTCCGCACACATCCGTCACTACTAGGCAATGTCTTTCGAACTCTGCCTATGGGCCACTGAGCTCTTGCGAGTTGGGGATCTACGATCAATACAACAGAGTCTGCTTCCAGATTTTCTGCTGATTTTTGCCACTTCTGTCGAGTCTGGAGAGTAGGCAGGTAGTTTCTCGTGAACTGTATCCAGAATTGGTCCACCATATTCTGGCAGTGACGCCATCTTCGCCGCCCCATATCTCCTAAAGTGTATGCCACCTGAGGAAGTGATGCATCCCGCCGCCCCATAAGGAGAATATTTGGAGTGATAGGATCAATGTCAGCGACGTCTGCTGACACATATCCAAGTGGTTTTGAATTAAGAATTCCCTCCACCTCCACTAGGACGGTGGACAGGACATCCTCTGTGACAGCTTGGGTTCCGACAGCTACCTGGAGAGCATTCTTTATGGAACGGACTTCACGTTCCCATATTCCGCCAAAGTGTGGAGCACCGGGGGGATTAAACTTGAAGTTAATCTGATATTTTGAAAGCTGAGTCTTGAGCTCTGGCTCCATCATTGAGAAAGCTTCCCGTAATTCTCTGTCAGCTCCGCGGAAGTTGGTGCCGCAATCCGAACGAATTTCGTGTGGTTTACCCCTTCTGGCTATGAACCGGCGGAGTGCAAGAAGGAAAGCGTCTGTATCCATCGAATTGAGGAGCTCAGTGTGAACTGCCCTAGTTGTGAGACATTTGAAGATCAGTCCCCAGCGTTTCTCATTCCGCCTTCCTATTTTGACCAAGTATGGGCCAAAGCAATCAACGCCGGTGGAGTAGAAAGGTGGACAGAGCAGTCGGAGGCGTTCTGGTGGCAAGTCTGCCATTTGGGGGACCTTTGGCTGTGCTCTCCATCGCTGACAGGCCAGACAAAGAAGTTGATGGTGCTTTATAGCCTGGCGTCCTCTGAGAATCCAGTACTGTCTTCGTATCTCAGCATAGACTCTCTCTGCTCCTGGGTGTAGCAGTCGCTCATCAAACTCTTTGATAAGTAGCTTTGTTACTGCGTGTCTTGGGTCTAGCACAATGGGGTGGATTTGTTCTGGGTCTAAGTTTTCCAGCCTCCTTAAGCGGCCCCCAACTCTAATCATGTTAGTCAGTGGATCCCATTCCGGAGCAAGACTGACTAACCGACTATGTGCAGGAACTGGTTTCTGCGCCTGGAGGGCAGCAACTTCTTCGGGAAAACTCTGAAGTTGGCATGCTCTAAGCAGAACAGCTTCAGCTTCTCTAGTGGTCACAGGCTCACTGTTTGTGGAGTTTGATGTGGACGCGCCTTGACTGTTTTGTTGAGTTGTCTCCACTAGTTCACGCCATGTGCTGAATTGTGTGGCATCAGAGAGGTTGGAAGCAGTTTCCTGTGCCATTAAGCAGTAGCAGGAGAAGCCTTTCTGTTCGGAGACTCCCTCTGACTGTGCAACTTCAGGTTTCTTAGGCCAGTGCTCTGGGCTCTGTTTCAAGAATGGAGGCCCTTGACTCCATCGACAAGGCTCAGCCAAACTTTGGAGAGATGTACCTCTTGTTATGTCATCAGCTGGGTTCTCCTGCGTATTTACATACCTCCATGATCTGTGGTCTGTTAATTCCTGTATCTCGGAGATTCGTGTTCCCACGAACACTTTATATCGACAGGAGTCTGACTGAATCCACTCCAGCACAGTCATGGAGTCTGTCCACAGAATTGTCTGACCGATGGAGAGAGTCATCTCCTCCTTCACCAGTTTGGCCAGCTGAGCTCCAGCTAAGGCAGCGCAAAGCTCCAGGCGAGGTATAGACTGCTGCCTCTTAGGAGAAACCCTCGATCTAGCCATTACGAAGGAAACATGCACATCACTTCCAATTTGAACTGCCAAATATGCCACTGCCCCATATGCTCTTTCAGAGGCATCGCAGAACACATGGAGGGAACTGTGCTGTTCTGTTGCAGTTGTGGAAGCTGGTGTGTAACAGCGAGGAATGGATACTGCACGGAGATGTTTAAGCTCGCTTTCCCAGTTGATCCAGGAGGCCTGAAGGTTTGTAGGTAGATCCGAGTCATCCCAGTCTCTCTTTTTAGTCCACAACTGTTGGATGATCACCTTAGCCCTGGTGGTGAACGGTAATATGAACCCCAATGGATCATATTGAGATGCCAGCACCTGGTAGGCTGTTCTCATAGTCAGTGCTGCATGCTCAATGGGTCGGTAATGATAGCCAAGAGTATCAGTTGCACAGTTCCACCTGAGGCCCAATGTGGGCTCCACTGGGTCGACATGGGTTTGAACTAACCACTGTTCTGTGGCAGAGGAGCGGGCTTCAGCAGGAAGATGAGCGACCACGGCTGGGTGACTACTAGCCCACTGTCTGAGATCAAACCCTCCTTCTGCTAGCATACTGCGTAGTTGGTCCACTGTTTGTTTGGCTGCCACCACAGTAGGAAAACTTGTTAGGCAGTTGTCCACGTAGAAGCTCTGATGTACCATGTCTTGCAACCCTGGATATTTGGCTTCCAAATTGTGAGCATGATGCTGCAGAGCAAAGATGGCACAGCATGGACTGCTTGTTGTACCGAAGGGTAGAACCTGCCATTCGTATACATCTGGAGGGTTCTCACTGTGTAGGTCTCTCCAGATGAAACGGAGAAAGGGTTTGTCTTTCGGCAGGAGACGGACCTGATGGAACATGCCCTTGATATCTGCACTTACAGCCACCTGATACTGCCTGAATCTTAGCAGGACGCCCAAAAGTGATGGTCCAAGTGCAGGACCTGGCAGGAGTTGATCATTAAGAGATAGACCATGGTGTGTGAACGAACAGTTGAAAACCAGTCTTGATTTGTTGTTATGGCTTACCAGATGGTGGGGTAGGTACCATGACTCCTCTGTCTGGGCTGCTTCTCTTTGGTTGAGCTTGGCTACGTATCCTGCCTCGATAAGCTTGGCAATCTCTCCTGAGTAGATTGAGGCCCTTTCAGAATCTTTCTGGAGTCTCCTTTCAGTGCTCCTCAGATTTGCAAGAACAGATTGCATGGAGCCTTTGAGTTTAAGAGCGCCTGGTTTCCACAAAAGAGGAGTGGCGTAACGTTGTACACCCTTTACACGGACTTGTTTTGTTTGGGACTCAAGCAGCTGTATAGCCTCTTTGTCTTGTCTAGATCGGACAACCAGTTTTTCGTTGTGAAAGGGTAGCACGTCCAGTTGCCATAGCATTTCCACATTTCTGTACAGAAGATCGTCTGGGTGAGCAGTGGAGAGAAAGAAACATTGCTGCAATGGTGAATGGTCTGTGGTGCACATTACTGCTCCTTGCAGAGCCCACCCGAGAGCTGTATGGACTGCTACTGGACCCCCTTTGGTGCCTTGGCGAATAGGCTCTTCTGCGGTAATGAGGTGAACTTGGTCTGAACCTATGAGCACCAGTGGACGTACCTTGTGAAATGGCTGTAGCGGAATTCCCCTTAGATGTGCATACCGTCTCTGAAGAGTCTGAACAGGGTATGACTGTTCCACCAGATCTAGACCAGAAGCTGTGAATGCTCCAAACACTTGATAGCGTTTCTCTGGGTTACCTCTTGGGGAGATTTCAAAGGTGACCCTGGAGCCACTGAGATGCGTAGTGTCAGGTCGGACGGTACGAAGGGCTAGAGTCTCAGGTTCACCTTTCAGCTGGAGCTGTTGGATGGCATTGGGTAGGATCATGGTGCGACAAGACTGTCCAATCATCTGTGCCTCAGGCAATTTGAGATGTTCCAGCAAGATGTGGTACTTGTATTTTTCATCTAGCTCTGCATGAGGTTCCAGAAGGTTGTCCAGTGCCAACTTCAGGTTAGCAAATTCCCTCTCGTTGTCATCCACAAAATCAGGAATCTTTGGTTGGGGAGCAGCATGTAAAGAGCGGTGAGGCACAAAGTATTCTGGTTGCTTCAGTGGCTGGTTCAATGACATTAGAGAATTGTCTGCACGGGCGGGCATGTTTACAACAGGAACTGAAGCGCTGTGCAGGGTTTGCGGCACTGACACCACTGGAGGCACTGGAGTATAATGAGGAATTGAAAACCGTGTAGGCAGCGTGTCGACAGGTTGTCGTGGAGAAGGTGCCACTGTGGTGTAGAGGTAAGGCACACTGGGATGCTGGTAGGTTGGCGTGGGAGCTACTAACTGTGACTGCACCTGAGGCAGAACGGCATTTCCAGCATCGTCATAAGGGTAAAACTGTTTATTAAGCCGTAATGGCACAGTCTCTGCTCTTGTAGCATGGTCTACGGCGCCAGGTAACATCCCAGATGAAATTGGCGAGTACAAAGGGAGTGAAGCGACTGGCTGTATTGGCACAAAACCAGGGTTGAAGTGCTCTGCCGCTGCTGCAGGTGTACTTGAACTTATCTGTGTGGCACTCCCATGTCCCTGGGTAAGTAACTCAACATCAGGTGACTGTGATGCAGAGGTAGAATGACTGGAGGGAGGTGGATGTGAAGGAGTTACTAAATGAGATCTTAGTGGTGATGTAGCAGGTTTTCAACTTGATCATCCTCCTCATCTTCTTCCTCCCTCAGGAACGATGTGATATGTTCCATCAGCTCTTTGCGCCGACGCTGTCGGTTTTCATATTGTTTAAGCTTACTGTGAAGCACAGTCATATCGGCAGCCTCATCCCTTTCCTTTTCAGAAATAGACTTCAAGATTTTCCTCAATGAACTCATGCTCAACATATCTAATGAACTTGTGTCCGGATGCTCACCCTGGCTGGAGACTGGTCGTGACTGACTAGTTATGCCCACTGCGGCTGCTGCTCCTCTCTGCTCCGCTGGCACCTCTGCTGTAGGTGGGGAGGAAAGGGCAGGTCGGTGATGGCTATAGTCAAGAAGATATTCCTCCAGATGCTTGGGTGTGCGACGCTGCCGTGAGGGTCTGTCTGAAGTCTCAGCATGAGGGAATGAAGTTGATCGCTCTTCTGATGACATCACTGTAGTAGTCAATAGCTCCGGCTCGAAGGACCAATGTTGGGGATTGCCCCACTGAATGCTGATGAATATGTTATTGACCGCTACAGAACTCTGGTCAGGGAGTCGGAGTCATCAGATTGAATTTGGATGTTTATTGTACAAGATGTGACCATATACACATTAGCGTAGTTGAGGTACTTTTTCATCATGAACTTTCTCTTGCACATAAACGCTGCAGCTGAGTGAGAGCGCGCGATCTGACTCCTCCGCTGGAGTAAGTGAATAGGCAGATACGCTAAGACTGTACGTGCTGGAAACGCTGCACTACGTTACTTACGCAAGTCATAACTTAAACCTCACACACACAGCCAACTTTAAACTTAAAGGAAGAGAATTCACAACAGTTCTGCTTTTGGCGCATAGATATTATCGAACATTTATCAAACTTGATCGAATGATATCATGATAATTATCGTTATCGTTTCATACCCAACCCTAACAAAAAGTTAATTTTTTCATTGAATTATTCCTTTAAAGTTCCCCTGTTATGCTATTTTAAAACTTGATTTTGTTTTGAATCTCTTTGACTCTAACACCATTTATCATGCACTTTGATCTTTGAAACTTTGCAGACATTTTACATTCACAAACAGCTGTATTATACAATTTTGAATTGACGTTCCCTCACATCCCATAATATGTGACTACACCCACATCCCATATAACATATATAGACTTATGAAACTCTGACATTTGCATGAGAGATGCAGCATTACCGCAAAGAATTGAGGTCATGGACCACAGAGTCATGCTATATGATCACTAGTTCCTTTTTGACCGCATGCTATGCAAATGAGGGGTGTAACGGGTACACAAATGCTTTCCAGAGAATAACTGCGTATGTTAGCTTTGACTCTGACAAGCTTTGCTGCAAAATGTACTTTACAGGTGCACAACAAGGAACACAAAGCACATAGAGGTCAGTGGTGGTGGGTTTAACGGTCATGCTTTCTTAGTCTTTACCTCAAGGTGTGATAAACTAACACTTCCTGTAGCTGTGATGATTTCCTTTGCTGTTAGTTGGTTAACTGACACCTGCTTTTGAGATTGATGGCCAAAATGGAATCAGCTACTCTATTACACTCTCCATCAGATGGATATCGATCACCTGACACAGTGTTTTTTTTCCTTCATATATATATATATATATATATATATATATATATATATATATATATATATATATATATATATGAAGGAAAAAAAACACTGTATATATATATATATATATATATATATATATATATATATATATATTTGTTATTTGTTGAGTTGAATCCCCTTGATTTATATTTTTTGTGCTGTTTGTTCAATTGAATCACCTGAATTATGGAAATTATGTTTTTTATTTTATTTATTTGATATTTTATGCTATTTTCAATACTATATTTGTTTATTTGATTATATATTATATTATATAATTTTACTTTATTTTGTGTTTTTTCCCTTTGTAGGCTATCTAACACTGCTAATTTAATTTATTTTATTTTAATTAAAAAAATATTTTTTGATTTTCCCTTTGTTGGCTGTCTAAAGCACTACTAATCTTATTTATTTTATTTTCTATTTTCTATTTATTAATTTTTTTTTATTAATTTTTATTTTATTAATTTTATTTTATGATTTTTTTCCCCCCTTTGTACTGTCTAAAGCGTTGCTATTTTTATTTATTTTATATATATATATATATATATATATATATATATATATATATATATATATATATATAATTTTTTTTTTTTTTTTTTTTTTTTTTTTTTTTTTTTATTATTATTATTACCCCCCCCCCCCGCTGCTTTTTTTGTTGGCAAGCATTGCTATTTTTCATTTTTAAAAAAAAAATTTTTTTTTATTTATTTCTTTTTTTGGGCTGCTTGTTGACTCACCTAAATTTAGTTTTTTGTTTTGCTTCATTTTTTGTTTAGAGTTTGCTGTGTTCTGCCCAGTAAGCAAACACCTAGCAACCACTCATAACTCCCTAGCAACCACAAAGCAGTGCACTTACATCCACTCGGAACATCTTTACAACAGCCTATCAACGTTCTGGCAACCATCCATAAAACTCCAGCACCATGTCAGTGACTTTTGCACCGGAAAACACCATTAATGTTGCCGTGTAAAAGGTGTCTGAATTACATATGTTAGTCTGATCTGTTTAATGCACTCTATCCAACCACACACTGTTGTTTTTCTTCTAGTTTAATCCTTTGCAGAGATGAATGCTGCGCCCACTGCAATCTCACACGCTCATGTGAACACATAGCTTACACAAGTACTCAACCTGCTGGGCGCTCGGCCAATGAGTCACTACATTTCTAGCCTCCTAAAGGGCTTGCGTTTCAATCGCAGATGAGAGTTGAATTTTACAGTTTAAGAAACAGATGACAAATGCTTTGTTTTGGCACAGCACCAAGCCCTATATTTTGATCAAAAGGTTCAGGAAAGGCCTTTTGTTCCAAGCTTTCAGAATTGCCACGAACGCTCGTGTCGGTGTTTGCAAATGACTGTGTGCGTGTGTGTGTGTGTGTGTGTGTGTGTGTGTGTGTGTGTGTGTGTGTGTGTGTGTGCAAAAGGATTAAAACGGATTTTCAGTGACCAATAAAGGCTTAGCTATAAGCCACAATGGCCAACTGATTACACATAGTGCATATGATACAACATCCCTGAAGAATCAGAGACGTGAATGTGTATGTATAGGTTTCGCTATGCTTTTGCGCACAAAATTTCTGAAAATGTACAAATATAGTGAAACATTTGAAGTGGTTCTTACTATTTGAAAAGCTCATAAAATGGCCCACTCAAAATTTTCTTCAATATTTTAGTATTTTATTTGACGAGTCCTTTTGTAGGTTACTTAAATCACTAATGTTTAATTTTATGTTATTATTTTATGTTTTTTCCCCTTTGTAGGCTGTCAAAAGCACTACTTTTTTTTTTTCATTTTATATTATGCTTTGACCCTTTGTAGGCTGTCTAAACGCACTACTGTTTATTTTATTTTATTATTTATTTGTTTATTTATTGTATTATTTGAAGGGTTAAAGTGGATTCCTAAGCACTGCAATCTTTTATTTAATTTAATTTTAATTTAATTTAATTTAATTTAATTTAATTTAATTTAATTTAATTTAATTTATTGTATTTTATTTTATTTTATTTTATTTTATTTTATTTTATTTTATTTTACTAGATTTGTAGGCGGTATAAAGCACTACTATTTCATTTTATATGAATTTATTTATTATTCTGTTCCTTTGTAGGCTAGCACTACTATTTTTATTTTATTATTTATTTGTTTATTTATTTTATTTTATTATTTGAAGGATTAAAGTGGATTCCTCAGCACTGCAATCTTTTATTTTATTTATTTATTTTTATTATTATTATTATTATTATTTATTTGAAGGATTAAAGTGGATTCCTCAGCTCTGCAATCTTTTATTTTATTTTATTTTATTATTTGAAGGGTTAAAGTGGATTCCTCAGCACTGCAATCTTTTATTTTATTTTATTCTTTGATTTATTTTATTTTATTATTTGAAGGATTAAAGTGGATTCCTCAGCACTGCAATCTGCAAACTACTATTTTATTTTATATTCTGTTCCTTTGTAGGCTGTCTAAATCACCATTATTTGTTTTTAATTTTTTATCCTGCTTTCAGATTATTGGATCCCACTGTGCGCTGCTAAGCTTTCATTCACCGTATTTTGTTCCCAAAATTTCCAGTCACTATTTTATATTTTGCTTTTCTTTTATGCTCTTTCCAGTGGGGCGTTTTCTGAGGTGGTCCTGGCCCAAGAGAAGGCCACAGGAGATATGTACGCCGTGAAATGCATCCCAAAAAAAGCACTAAGAGGAAAAGAGAGCGGAATAGAAAACGAGATTGCAGTGCTGAGGAAGTAAGTATTCTAAAAGCTTCCAGAAAAGGCTTAAAATAACAAACCCAGCACCCATTACATGCTTCACACAAGTTCCTCTAGCTACTGAAGAAAAAACCTGAAGTTCAAAGGAAGCTGTTAGTGGGAGTTTCAGCATTTCTCCTCCGAGCGGGAGATGACTCAGCCATTATGACACGCCCCTCACAGCCTCCTACCTTCACTGACTCCTACCTGTCCCTTTCAAAAGCATCGCGAGCGTTTTAAAGGCCGTAGAAATGATTCATGTGGCCTCCGCCGCAGACCTCGCTATTCACCGCACGTTGAGGCCGAGCACAGGTCTGCGGTTGTCATGGTAAAAAGGCGTTCAGGCAAGGAGGCGAGTAAAAACGCTGCTGTATGCAACTGGATTCCAGATGCAGCCGCACACAGTGCTCAGAATCATTCTTCTGACTGTTCAGCAAGGATTCATTCAATAAAAACAGATTCCTATTTCAAATAACTGCTGTACTTCTGAACTTTGAAAAACAATGTATCACAGTTTCCACAAAAAATTAGCAGCACAACTGTTTTCAACATCGATAATAATGAGAAATGTTTCTTGAGCAGAAAATCAGCAGATTAGGATTAGCATATTTGTCCCTTTGCAGGCTGTCTAAAGCACTACTATTTTATTTTTATATTGTGGTTATGTACCTTTGTTTGCCCCTTTTATTTTATTTTATTTGTTTTATTTTATTTATTTTATTTTATTGTCCCTTTGTAGGCTGTCTAAAGCACTACTATTTTATTTATATTTTATATTTTTAGTTATTTTATTGTTCCTTTGTAGGCTGTCTAAAGCACTACTATTTTATTTTTATTTATTTATTTTATTCTTCAATCCCTTTTTTAGGCTGTCTAAAGCACTACTATTTTATTTTTATTTATTTATTTATTTTATTTTATTCTTCAGTCCCTTTGTAGGCTGTCTAAAGCACTTCTATTTTATTTTTATTTATTTATTTTATTTTATTGTCCCTTTGCAGGCTGTCAAAAGCACTTCTATTTTATTTATTTTTATTTATTTATTTTATTTTATTGTCCCTTTGTAGGCTGTCTACTCTAAAGCACTTCTATTTTATTTTATTTTATTTTATTCTTCAGTCCCTCTGTAGGCTGTCTAAAGCACTTCGATTTTATTTTTATTTTATTTTATTTTATTCTTCAGTCCCTTTGTAGGCTTTCTAACGCACTACTATTTTTTTTAATTTATTATAAAATATAAAAAATGTATAAAATAAAAAGTAATTAACTTTATTATTCTGTCCCTTTGTAAGCTGTCTAAAGCACTATATTTTTATTTGTTTTATTTTATTGTATTTTATTTTATTCTTCTGTCCCTCTGTAGGTTGTCTAAAAAGCTAAAGAAAATATATATTTTATTTTATATTATATTAATTTATTTTATTCTTTTGTCCCTTTGAATGCTGTCTAAAGCGCTACACATTTTTTTCCCTTTGTGAATGCTTTAATAATAAAATTTAATTTTATTATTTTTTATTTTATTTATTTTATTATTGTATTTTATTTATTTTTAACTAGCCTGGATGCCAGCCGAACTTAGCCCCGCCCACAACATTTGAGTTCGGGAAGTTCGGTCTGGACTTGATCCGTTGTGGAGCAACTATGCTCAAACCTGAGCTGTTCGGACCAATCAAATTGTCAGGGCGGGCTTTATACGATGATGGACAGATGATCAACAGTAACGTAATCATCCACGTCACCAAAGAGCGCTTGGGTTGAATTCGTTCTAATCCTAAACTGAGAACTTGTTCGTATATGCATTCACCTTTACTATTTCTCTCAGAAATTATGGTGTTAGTAAGTACTCCATGTATCCTTAACTTCTTTTTACAACACTGGCAAAGATCGTTTACACTGATCTTCTTCTACTTCTTCCAGTGTGCGTGCAGTTGAGTTCTGTTGACAACTATGCGCAGCTCTGTTGCTCTGATTGGTTGTAGGTCTATCCAATTGAGTCCAGAGACATTTTATTTTCTGGTTCGGTTGAAACTTTTTACGGTCTATGGGTTGAAACACGCCCCAATAATCATTGGAGCAGTATCAGACTCATATTCTGACTAATTGAGTATGACGATGTCAGGCTAATATTTAACATGTGACAGTGAACATTCGAGTAATTCTGAAAATTCTGCTTTGCCATCAGAGAAATAAATTATGAATGCATTGCACTTCAGTTGTTTGGCAACTTTTTAGCAACTTAAATATGGTAATATGGTTTTTTTTTTCATTGTCTGCATGAACAGAAAATCTCAATATATCAGCCCAGCTCGTATGCTGTGGTGTACGGGAACATGTAATGGGAACCAACATCATCCATCCAAAACAAAGCCTTCCTAATCCACTCAAGAGCGCCTCTGGTTTATTGTAACTGATCAAATATTGTGTCTGTTCTTTTCAGGATCAAGCATGAGAACATTGTGGCACTGGAAGACATTTACGAGAGCCCCAGTCATTTATACCTTATTATGCAACTGTGAGTAAAATCTGTTTGCTACTTCAATTTGTGCATAATTAAGTCTACAAAGTCTTTGAAATGGAGCCAAACAATGTGAAGCACGTTTGCAAGATGGAAAACTTAAAAAACCTAAGAAGTAATCTGTTCTTGCCTATATCTGTTGTGTAACTGATACGTTTCTTTTAGTTGCAATCCAAAAAATGTATCTTCCTGTCATTCCAATTCACATTCCAATTCAACATCCTGTGGCGCATTAAACTCATGACTTGAGCGGGAGCCAGTTCTTATTCTGAATTGTGTCCAAGCCTGCTGCTGTGGTTTTAGATAATTTTATTGTATTGAACAATATAGAATCTCTAGCTTAACATGAAACATTTGCATTTATTTGTTTTTTAACCAATATTTCAGTTTTGTTTTTCTTTTATATTATTTTAAACATACCGTACCGTTCAAATGTTTGGTGCTTTTTCTAATGATTTTTAAAAAGAAATTAATACTTTTATTCAACAAGGATGCATTCAATTGATCAAAAGTGATAGTAAAGACATTTATAATCTCACAAAAGGTTTCTATTTCAAATAAATGCCATTCTTTTGAACTTTCTATTCATCAAATAATCATGAAAAAAATGTATCATGGTTTCCACTAACTAATAATAATAATAAGAATGTTTCTTGAGCACAAAATCTGCATATTAGAATGATTTATGAAGGATCATGTGACACTGAAGACTGGAGTAATGATGCTGGAAATTCAGCTTTCATCACAGGAATAAATTATATTTTAAAGATATTCGAATAGAAAACATTTATTTTAAATTGTAATAATTTTCCAATTTTTTTTCTGTATTTTTGATCAAATAAATTCAGCCTTGGTGAGCATAAGAGACTTCTTTCAAAAACATTAACATTTCTTACTGACCCCCAAACGTTTAATGGGTTACTTCAGCGAATTAGCATTAAGCTTTGTATCAGTCGAAACCCGTTAGTGTATTTGCTTCCCCCCCCTCATATCCCCCTGAGATTTATGTATTTTATGTCTGGAAAAAAGCCTCTGATGACGCAAATATCGCCCTTTTGCGTCATCGCAGGCTTTTTTGGCCAGAGGCTAGAGACTACAGCCAGTAGTAGGAGTTAGTTCCGCATGTTTTCAACCCGCCCATAGGGGTGGGATCTCACTCACAGAATGTAAGACACAGACGGCCGCACGGACATTCATTACGGAGCAGTGCGGAGCAAAGCGAGTGTTCTCAATGAATTCCTATGAAAGTTAAGCTTCCATAGGCATGAACTGAAAACGTGCCAGACTGGACACACACTGTGCGGCCGTGAATGACTGATGATGCGGCCATGAATGAATGCCAGGCGGCCGTGCTCATTTGAGTCTCGGTTTAAAATTAGCGGCAATTCAGGGGCGGTTGCTTGAATTGTGGGTTCATGAAAACACAACAACAAAACAGTACTATGCGCATTTCGCTTTGAAACCAAATCCTCCGCGATCATCTGCACCAGCCGTTCGTAAGTTCTTATTTAAACTGAAACGTAAAGCTCAAACTAGAGGCTTAGTAACTACTAGTTAGTTTATAACTAACTCTGTACTTTATTTGGTTGCACCATTTGTTCTTAAGGCAGAACGTAGCTAGTAGGTCGTAAGCTCTCCGTAAAGTAATGTGTTGTTGCATAGAATGACGTCTATTTTTCTTAACCCAATCACAAGCCTTCTAATAGGTAAACAGAAAATAGTCTGAACAGCTTGTAATTTCAAACTCCTTTTTGACTGGCCTAAACTGAAAGTTAAAAAAGACGTTAAAGCAACTCAAAACATTAGACTTTTAATTGAAAATATCTATCCCACACTGTCACAATTCACCAGTGTGAGTGCCCGTGGTTTCCACCAGAGGGCACTCCACCCCGGACTGTCCCTCCATCAAAAACTACATCTCCCATAATCCTTTGCCCGGACTCATCAGCACTCATTGATTACATCCACCTGCACCCTATTACCTTGTAAGCTCACACTATATAAGCCTGGTCATGTCAATCATTCAATGCGAAGTCTTGTTTGTTGAAAACTGCATTCCTGAGCGGTTTCCCTGGTTTCATGTCTCTGGTTTTGGATTTCTTGCCTGTTCTCGCCTGTCTTGTTTGCCTGATTGGACTGATTACCTGTTATGACCTCTTGCCTGTTTGTTGACTACGAGTGTGGATTACCTTTAATAAAGCTGCGTTTGGATCCTAAACCTTCTGTCTCAGAGCAGTACGTTACACACACATTGAGGAGAAAAGAAACATGAAGAAAAATTTCAGTCAGAAATTCATATTTTAATTGATGGACCCAAAGAAAACAAAACTTCCTTGAGAGCAAATTAAACTCCTCTGTCACAAACCGAAAGAAAGGTGAGATTTGGCTGGACATAAATAAAATAAATGCAAAAGGCTGTGAGCAGAGGGAGATCTGTCTGATTCGTGCTGAATATCAGACACTATCAAGTCCGTTATCCGCATTATTCTCCCTTCTCTTTTAAAGCGCAAACGAGCATATATGTCGACATCATCATAAATATCCAACGGATGATGTCTGTCTCGTAAAACTCGTAGACGAATTTGCGGCTCTTCATGATCAATTACGAGCTCATCGATGTGATCTAATCTGGCTGACATCTTATTTACGACCGTTATTCATGGACAGAGGCTTCCGTAAATATTTAGATAAAACGTATAGTCACGTTTAAACTAAGTTTAATGGTTCAACTGAAAATATTTACTAGTGCGTAAGTTGTAACTAAGTGCCCATTTACGTCGAAACTAGGCTACGTTGTAACTTACGCTGGTGCAACCGGCCCCAGGTCTGATGAATGAAATCTGACTCCTGCTGCATTTGTGCTGCGACTCTCGTTCGGCTCACGCTGTATTGAGCAGACACGTTCAGTTTTTAACTGTAGTGTCTGTTCTTTAACTGAACTAAATGATTTTGTTACTAAAAAAATCATAACAACGGGCGGCGGTGCCGTGGTACGCAAGAGGTGTAACAGGTAGGTGTGGCTTGGGAGTGGCCTCGTAGGGCAGCGAAGCAAGTGCATTCTGGGAGTTGTTGTCTTTCATCCATATGAGCCAAAAACACATTTTCTGGCTTTTCTCAGTCTAGAAGGCACCAACTTCTAAAATAATTTCACATTTCTACTACATAAATGACCCAATTTAAATACACATTCATCTTTCCAGTGGTGAAGTACCCCTTTAAACAGTAGTGTATATTGTTTATTGTACATACCAAGTTTGACTTTTCTGAATGAACTAATAATTGTATTGTAAATTGTAAAAGTAACTAATAATTGTATTTTTCAGTGTGTCCGGCGGGGAGTTGTTTGACCGTATTGTGGAGAGGGGCTTCTACACAGAGCAGGATGCCAGCGCGTTAATCAAACAAGTTCTGGATGCTGTTAACTACCTCCATTCGCTGGGGATAGTCCACCGAGACCTGAAGGTGATGATTTCCCTTGACTGATTTCCTTCACACCAAAACAAATCGATGTACATAGATGTACAGTTTCATTATAGGAAGCGGGAACATAAGACGTGAAAGGTCACCGCTCTTCAGTGGAAACAAGCACAGCGTAAATAACTCTCTGTGACTTTTTAACCTAATCGCCCTCTCTCTCATCTCCTGACAGCCAGAGAATCTGCTCTATTTTAACCCACATGAAGAATCCAAGATTATGATTAGTGATTTCGGGCTGTCCAAGATGGAGGGCGCAGCCAATGACATCATGTCCACAGCCTGTGGGACACCAGGATATGTGGGTAGGACTGTCAATCCATTAAATATCAGTGTGAATTTTAACGATAAAAGACGCTACGGAGAGCTTGTTCATTGGTTAATAGTAAGTTCTCTTACTATATATAGGGAAAAACTGTAGTAGATCTTATGGGACGTTCCATGCAATTTTACAGTAACATTGGAGTTTTTTGCAAAAAAATAAGTGCAAAAAGTCATCTTATAATTTAAAACCATAAATTAATATTCCCATAATTCCCTGCGTGACACTTTACATTTGATGTGTTTTTTATTTAAATAACTGTTTCTTCTTAATCAGTTATGTACATTAGGGTTCATATTACATCTTATGTTGTTAAAGGTCCCATGGCAAGAAATTTTCATTTTATGAGGTATTTCAACATTAATATGAGTTCCCCTAGCCTGAATATTGTCCCCAAGTGGATAGAAATGTTGATCGGTGTAAACCCGAGTTCTGGCTGTCGTTCTGTGCCTTTGAGAAAATGCCAGGCCAGACGAGCCAATCCTGAAGTCTCCTGGTTTGACGTCCAAGCAGGAACGGTTACCTCCCTTTCCTCCGCCCAGAGAATCTGGCACGCCCATGCAAGCGCTCAAGAGATCATGGGTTGTGAACGAGTGAACGCTGGCAGTTTCTCAGTGTTTGGATGTACAAATGAAAACAGAAGTCTTTCTTCAGTTCCTTCTGATCTGTGATCAGTGATTTCTTATGTGTAGCTAATTATTTATTATTCGTGCACACACTGCGGCTTCTCTCTCTTCCGACAGAACGGTGTTTTCGTGTTTTCTATCTTGTGAGTCAGTGTTTTTGTACGTCCTCGTCGCGTCTATCTGTTCTTAAATGTGCATACAGTCGGGATTTTCTGCTTAACATCGGCAGAGATAAACCTCACGCACGCCGAAGCTCGGCCTTCAACATCCCCGACCCCCAGTACTGCATCTGGCCCAAAGCGGAGGCACCAAACGCGGCGTGAGATTAAGCAGAAGGGGGGTAAGTGTGAGGGTATCCGGCTAGGCTAGCCAGCTTTCCCCACAATAAACTGGATTACATTCGATTACTGCTGTTGTGTCTTTGTTTGCGCTGTGTAAGTTACTCAATGCGCGTCATTGACGCTTTTCATATGATTGGAACATATCTAGAAATAATGCTTTAATCAAACTTACTAACTCGTTCATCTCGCTGTAATGGTACATTGCATGTGTTACAAAGTCGGTAGAATAATGATGAAGACGGACTCGGCGTGACTGGGACTCGTGTTTATTCAGAACTCTCAGGTACAAACACAATAAACTCGCGCTGACAGACAGCGCTCTCACAACTCAGTAGTTACTATAAATAACTTTGTTAGCAATCGCTCCGTCTCCGTGATGTCCGGTTCGCGAACAAATCATTCTTTTGAATCGGTTCTTTTTAGTGAACCGAACCAGTTCACCAAATCGGACTGAATCGTTCTAAACGGTTCGCGTGTCGAGTCAGCGCTGATCCATAATTTACTAAAGTTACTAACTTTCTGACATGAGTGACAGCCCCTCCGACTAGAAATAAACTAATAACCTGAATTATATTCTAGTAACTACAACAGTTCACCCTGAACTGAGACATGCTGACAGAACTGATGAGAAGTGAACTCAGGTCCATCCGTCTCTCTGGCAGCAGCTCGTGCGTCGTAGATCTCGTTAAACCACGCCCCCTCCGCTCATTTCAAATGCAAAGATATCAGCCAATCACAACAGTGGGCATTTTTACTGAAGTTTCACAGCAGACACGCCTCTTGAAACAGGGCATTCAGCCACAGGGCAAACAGCAGTATAGAAAAAAATGCCTTTTATTTCTAAATGATGACATTTTATGATGTAAAAATCATACTAACAATATAAGTACACCTCAGGAAACCCTATAAAATAATAGAAAAATGCCATGCCATGGGACCTTTAAATTAATGTTTATTGAATTATTTTATTGTCATCGTGTTACCATGATGGTGTTTTGCATATGACACCACCTATTAATATTTACCTCAGTGTGTGGAAAAGCTATCTGTGATGAACTTTGGTTCATCATGTGATTTTTTCTTTACCACTTATGTTTTTACGGGGGTTGTCAGTGTTATAAAAATGTTAAAGAAAAAAAAAAGATTTTAGTCATTTGGTATATTAATATCATTAAAAGTAATACAGATTTACTGTAAATTTAAGTTCAATGTGTAAAACCTAAAATGTTGCTACCATATTTTTTACAGTGAAGTTTCGGCAAATCACAGCTACCTTTTTATTTTGTTTTTTTCATAAAAAAACTGGGGGGGTTTTTTACAGTGTATTTTCAAAAATTACATTTTATCATTATTTACTCACCTTCATGTGTTTCAAATCCATATGCTGTTGTTTCAGAATTCAAACTTTCCATATGCATTTTTTCTAGTGAAATACAGACATTTTGAACAATATTTATGCAAATTGTGCATAGTGACCATGTCTGTCAAGTCCAAAAAGGATAAAAAATCACATTAATAGTGGTTAAAAAACAGCAAATTAGAAAACATACAGTTTTGGAATGACATGAGAGTTGTCTCATAAATTATGATAAAATATGTGTGAATGATCCTTTAAAAACATTTTTACTAGTGCTGTCAAATCGATTCATCGCATCACACACACACACACACACACACACACACACACACACACACACACACACACACACACACACACACACACACACACACACACACACACACACACACACACACACACACACACACACATATATATATATATATATATATATATATATATATATATATATATGTATATATGTTTATAATATTTATATACACACCTAGTATCTAGTCAAGTCAAGTCACCTTTATTTCTATAGCGCTTTTCACAACACCGATTGCTTCAAAGCAGCTTTACAGTGATGATATGAAATTAATTTTGTTTTAGATGAAAAGGTAAAGTAATTTTTTGATTGATTAATTTCAGTTGTAAAAACTGATTTCAAAATGTAAAAACTTCACAAAAAATTCACAAAATGAAAACAATAATGTAAATATTATTATTATAAGTGTGAATCTCAAAATTAAAAGTGCATAAAAAAAACTAAAAAACAAGCATGATTTCATCTCTTAAATGTCTTACTGTGTGTGCTTTGGTCATAATTTAATAATTTTTTTTTAATATAATTTCAGCTTTTTATTTCAGAATTAGGACTTTTAATCATAATTTAGATTTTTAAGTCATAATTTTGACTTTAAATTCAAACTTTTTAATTTTTATCTCAGAATTTCTAGTCTTAATTTCAACTGTTCATCTCACAATGACTTTAGCATGTCATATTTTTGACTTTTTTATCTAATAATGAGGACTTTAAAAATCTTATTTTCAACATTTTATCTTATAATTATGACTTAGCATGTCGTATTTTCGACTTTTTAGCTCACTTTTATGCCTTTTAAAATCATATTTTTGACTTTTTATCTCTTAATTATGACTTTATGATTGAAATGAGCTGATCAGCAATATAGTTGAATATTTAGTGTCCCCAACTGAGCAAGCCAAAGCCAAAGGCGACAGAGGCAATGGTGGCAAGGAACCAAAACTCCATCAGGTGACATAATGGAGAGAAAAAAAACCTTGGGAGAAACTAGGCTCAGTCAGGGTGCCAGTTCTCCTTTGACCAATATATATATATATATATATATATATATATATATGTTAGGTGTGATTAATCACGATTAATCGATTTGACAACACTCACTTTTATATTTTAGTAAATGTATCATTTTGTTTGTTTTCTCTGTCTTTTAACACATTTAATAGCTCCAGAGGTATTAGCACAGAAGCCTTACAGCAAAGCCGTGGACTGCTGGTCTATCGGAGTTATTGCCTACATCTTGTGAGTAGTTTTTTTCCCATATGAAATGCACTGCTGCTTTCCCAACCATTGTTAGGTTAAAATCCTAACCACTTATGAATCCTCTGCCTCCTCAGGTTGTGTGGATACCCTCCATTTTACGACGAGAATGACTCCAAACTGTTTGAGCAAATACTGAGGGCAGAATACGAGTTTGATTCCCCGTACTGGGACGACATTTCTGATTCGGGTAAGTGTGAAGTGAATCATATATTATAGTTAATGACATAAACTACATATTTAATTAAATCAGGTTCAAGCTTTTGTTGTTGGAGAAAATGACACCTTTCTTCACCTCCTTATGTCTCTTCCACCCACTGAAACGCCATCATTGAGTATGACTTAGGTTACTTGTGGTTTACTTGTCACTGATAGTCACGACTTCATTTTCTTCCCATGAGCAACACTTTAATAAGGGTTCTTCGAAAGTAACACTGAGGTATTGCAGCCAGATATAAATCAGCGGTTGAAAAGCACTATCTGGCGCTAGGCGATTCAGCTTCGTTTGAAAATAACAACTCGACACCCACACCACAAGCTGTTCCCTGGTGTCTGGGGAAGTGTAGGAGGGTGTCATTTTTTCACAATTAGAACTGTGCCCTTGTGTAACTGATTCAGGTGTTTTTTTTTCTTCACATTTGTGTTGTTTTATAGCTAAAGACTTCATTAGTAACCTGATGCAGAAAGATCCAGAAAAGAGGTTAACTTGTGATGAGGCTCTTCTGCATCCATGGTGAGCGACCAGGATTGTGTTCACTGCGTTCTGATGTTATATTACTCGCTGCAGGTTTAAGAGTGAATCTCACACAGTCTATAAATAATATTAAGCTTATTTCCCTGCCTCCATAATGCTCATTAATGCGTTCAAATGTTTTAAGATTGAAATTCTCATTATTCCCAATACAATCAAAAAAAAAAAAGTCAAATAATAGTCTGGAATTATATGCAGATAACCAGGTGTTTAATAATTCCAATCATCAGGGGCGTAGCTAAGGGGGGGAAAGTTAGGACGATTCTAAGGGCCCACACACTTTTGGGGCCCCCAGAGATCGGTTTTATTAGTAGTAACAGTACTAGTAGTAATGTATTATAAATGTATAATCTACCAAAGAGTTAAGGCCTTTGCACACTGAGTCCGAAATTTTCGCATGCGTTTTTTCGTATTCGTGATCCGAAAAATTTGTCACGCACAGAGACCTTGCACACTGAGTCCGATGTGTATTAATGAATGCGTTACGGAAAAAACCGCAAAACAACACAAAATGCCGTCTTCAAGTAGTGAGGATGATTTTTTTTGTCCTCTCTCTTAAAAAATGAAAGAGGAAATATCGGGTCCATCCACTTCTGCGATCGCGTAGAGAGGAAGGAGAGTTCCTCTTATCAAGGAGCTGCGGGATTATCCAGGCCGATTCAAAGTTTACTTTAGAATGTCAGTGACTCAGTTTGATGCTTTGCTAGCGATACCGGAGCCACATATTAAAAAGAAGACCACCAATTTCCGTGAATCAATTTATCCTGAACAGAGACTGACAGCCTATGTCTAAAGGGATCCGCGCACACACACACACACACGGTTTACAGGGACTTGGTGTGCTATAATTATAGCTGTGATATAATAATATTTGTAGTATTTTTGATACAATAATATTTGTATATGTAGGTATCTGAGCACTGGCGATTCATTCACCACCATTGCCAGCAGTTTTAGGTTGGGCATCAGCACTGTAGATGGGAAAAACGGATGCGAAAAAACGCCGAAAATCGAACCTGTTCCGATTTTTTTTTTTTTGACGGACAAAAGTTTCGGAGGCAGTGTACAAGCGTAATTGACGTTATAATGTGAGGGCGAATTTATTTTTTGACGTGCGAAAATTTTGCATGCGAATTTCGGGCCTTTACAAATATAAAAAAATGATGGCGCATTTCCGGCAAAATCCAGCAAAACGCTCCACTCATGAACCGTTCACACTCACCGGTAAAACTACGTTCACTCATATCCCACTCCGACATGACGTGCTATAATTTTATGCAGCCGTTAAGGTATTCATTTTTATATTTATGTTTAAATATTATAATGTGGGTTTTTATGTCTATGTTGTCGATCTGTCTATCTATGTCGATTATGAAAAGTGAACAGCATGAGATAGGACACATCATAAGATGAATGGAGTTGATCAGACATGATTCATTGACCACTTCATTAAGTTTTGTTTTGGATAAATTGTATCTTAATTTTAATCAATGTTTCATCAGCCAATTGGGGCATTCTGGGTTGAGCGAGCAGAGCTTAATTGGTCAGTATTATTAAATTGCAGACAACGATTTTGGATAGCTAGGTTGGTGTGGTAGAGGGCCCAACATCATTTTCTTTCATAGGGCCCAAAATTGCTAGCGGCGCCCCTGCCAATCATAAGACATGTCCATAACTCGACCGTGAAAAACATGGCATGAAGTATAAACTCAAACCCTTGATCAGCAACCACATGGAAGGCACACATAGGCCTACGTCAGGGCTCGACATTAAAACTTGTCCGGGACAACTGGACTTTTTGAAGGGGCAAGTGAAAAATAATTTTACTTGCCCGACGGACAAGTGTCCTGGTTAAAACGTCAAAACAAAAAATAACTAGGGAATCACCAAAGTGCAATAATGATTCTACATTCAGTTAGTGTAAGTGGAGATCAATAGTGGATAATAATATAAAAAACGAACTGACAAGGTTCTGCTGTTGAGGCTCGCGCAGCCTCTCGAGGAGAAAATCGAAAACAAATGAGCGCCACTCATACAAAGAAACTCAGTTAACATACACGGTTAAAATTGTGTGGTTTTTATATTTATAACATATGATACAGTTAAGCAACATTACACTAACAAGAGTGTTGTTTTCCTGAATACCATCACGACTAAAAATTATTTCATACGCCAGTTCCATAAACAATTAGTTAACATTAAGTCACTTACATTTTAAATGCAATATGGACTGTTTTTGTTCTATTTCAGCAGCGAAAATAGTTCCAAACAAATATCACAGCAGAACCGTAACGCATCTCACAGCAACAGTGTGTGTTAGTGAATGATTCAGCGTTTTAATGAATCGGTTGAATCAAAGATTCAATGACCTATTCGTAAACGACCGCCTAATTCTTGAATTAATCAGCCGTTTGAACGAATCGACTCAATGATTCACTCATTAAGACGGTCACATGCTGCCACCTACTGGCAGTTTAGTTTCATCTTTCCAACATTTCTTAATTGTATACAAATTTTTTTTTAAATAATCTCATAACATTATTTAATGCAGTTGTAATTTTTCAGTGTAAATGATTTAATTTGATTGGTGACAGCCTATAGTGTCTTTTTCTAATTTAATTTATAGATCAAATTTAAGAATATAAAAGGACATCTGAAGCATCTCCTATATTTAATAAGATTATGGAAATATGCCCTTTATAAAAAGGTACAAATATGAAAAATAGGCATATTTAAATATTTCAAAGCTGATTAAACACCGTTGAGAATATTGCTTCAGAATAGATTATATTTACAAAAAATATCTGGACAAGCAAATGTTTTACTCGGACAAGTGAATGACAGATTCACTTGTCCGAAGGACAAGAGTGTGAACAGGCTTAATGTCGAGCCCTGCATACAAACAAACAAAAATCCATCCAGGGCAAGACAAAGCACCTGGTTAAATAGGCCTAACTCAGATCAGAAACACCTGGAACTGATGAGCATACAGAAAGAACTACAAAGACATTGGCTGAATCCGAAATCGCCCCCTAAACCCTCAATCACTATTCCCTACTTTAGTCCACTTATACAGTTCACTTGAAGGAGTGAATGAAAACGAGTGAGTGAACTCGGACAGCCGTTGTGTGTACATCGGCTGTACACTCGTTATTGCGGTGCAATGTGGGATTGAATGAGTGCACTCAATAACGTCCACTATGGTTTCGGACACCACTACAAATGGCTGTCCCCTCAAATAGTGCCCTATTTAAGGGTATAGTGGGCGATTTCGGATTCAGCCCAGGACAAACTACAACATGAAAGGCAAATTACAAAATAAAAGACATAACAAACAGAATCCTGACAATAATAGAATATAATACAATTGACTATAATATTTATATGCATTACAGTAATGAGAACTGGGGAAAATATGCTTGAACGTCATGCAAATGCCACAATGCAAAAACATTTAATAGTGTAATAGTATAGGCTTTTATGCAAGATATTATGCTATATGTTTTTTTATCAATAAATATTTGTATTAATTTAAGGATGCATTAAAATGATCAAAAGTGATAGAAAGACTTTTATAATGTTTTAAATAAATGCTGTTCTTTTGAACTCTATATTCATCAAAGAAAGAAACAAAGTATCATGGTTTCCACAAAAATGAAATTAAGCATCTGTTTTCAATATTGATAATAATAAGAATAATGTTTCTTGCAGCAAAAAATCTGCATATTATAATGATTTCTGAAGGATCATGTGACACGGAAGACCAGAGTAATGATGCTGAAAATTCAGCTTTTCATCACAGGAATAAATTACATTTCATAAATTATAAATTAAAATAGAACAGTTATTTTAATTTGTAATAATATTTCAATATGACTGTTTTACTGCATTTTAGGTCAAATAAATGCAGCATTGATAAGTGTAATGAAGTTTGTGGATATGGGAAGAAGGAGGCAGGAACCGGCAAACATTTAACAGACTTTAATAAATAATAGTAAAAGTGGCAGCCCCTCACGGACGACTGCCGCGCACACTCATAACCAAACGTAAATAAAACACAACGTAAATCCAGGCCTGGTCCTCTCTCATCCTTCACTAGTGTCACTCGTTCTTATATGCCTCCGGGCTCCCTCATGAGAGGACTCGCTCGCTCCTCCCACGTCTCTTGCTCGTCAACCTCGCCACAATGAGCATAAGACTTCTTTTGAAAACATTAACAAAATCTTACAAACCCCAAACTTTTTAATTGTAGTGTATATACTGTATTACATAATACATTCACCAAAAGGATTATTAGGAACACCTGTTCAATTTCTCATGAATGCAATTATCTAATCAACCAATCACATGGATGTTGCTTCAATACATTTAGGGGTGTGGTCCTGGTCAAGACAATCTCCTGAACTCCAAACTGAATGTCAGAATGGGAAAGAAAGGTGATTTAAGCAATTTTGAGCGCGGCATGGTTGTTGGTGCCAGACGGGCTGGTCTGAGTATTTCACAATCGGCTCAGTTACTGGGATTTTCACGCACAACCATTTCTAGGGTTTACAAAGAATGGTGTGAAAAGGGAAAAACATCCAGTATGCGGCAGTCCTGTGGGCAAAAATGCCTTGTTGATGCTAGAGGTCAGAGGATAATGGCCCGACTGATTCAAGCTGATAGAAGAGCAACTTTGACTGAAATAACCACTCGTTACAACCGAGGTATGCAGCAAAGCATTTGTGAAGCCACAACACGCACAACCTTGAGGCGGATGGGCTAAAACAGCAGAAGACCCCACCGGGTACCACTCATCTCCACTACAAATAGGAAAAAGAGGCTACAATTTGGAGTCAAGATGGCGCCGAGGACGGCCGCAACGTCGCAAGCTCTGCTGAAGCATTGTAGTTTTTTGTTTGTTCTGTTTATAGTTTTTGTGTTTTTTGTCTTGGATGTTGTCTGCCTTACTACGTACGACAGACAGACACTTTTGGACATTGGTTCGGCAATCGCACACCGAAAACCGGACTTTAAATTCATCAACGACGACACGCCGTTTACAAACACAGCAGCGGAACCCTTTGTCTGGGTGGCCCGGCCGCGGAGACGCGGCCGGAGAAGGGGCTGTAGAGCTGGCGTACTCGTCAGATTAAGACGCCGCGCAAACCGACCCCCGCTTCCCAGTATTTTACTGGCAAATGTTCAGTCTCTGGACAATAAACTCTGCGAGCTGAGAGCGCGGATCTCTTTCCAACGAGACACGAGGGACTGCTGCATTATCTGCCTTACAGAAACTTGGATGTCCGCTGAGATTCCAGACTCAGCCATCGAAACCACGGGGTTCTCCGTGCATCGGATGGACAGAGAAAAAGATCTCTCCGGGGAAAGCAAAGGCGGGGGTGTGTGTTTTATGATCAACCGATCCTGGTGTGATCAGAGGAACGTACACTCTATCAAGTCTTTCTGCTCTCCTGATCTGGAATTTCTCATGGTTCTGTGCCGACCATTCTGGCTACCGAGGGAATTCACCGCGGTCATCATCACAGCGGTGTATATTCCCCCACAAGCCGACACAGACCGGGCACTAAAGGAACTGTATAGGTCAGTGAGTGAGCAGGAAACCGCGCATCCTGAGGCTGCGTTTATTGTGACCGGGGACTTTAACAAAGCCAACTTCAAGCGCATCGCACCCAAATACCACCAACATGTTAGCATCAACACGCGAGGGAACCGTGTTTTAGACCACTGCTACTCCCCCTTCAAGGAGGGTTACAAGTCCCTCCCTCGCCCACCATTCGGCAAATCAGATCACGCGTCCATTCTACTTTTGCCCGCTTACAGGCAGAGACTGAAACAGGAAGCACCCGCCCTCAGAACCATCCAGTGCTGGTCAGACCAATCGGACTCTATGCTACAGGACTGTTTTGATCACGCGGACTGGGAGATGTTCCGGTCGGCCTCTGATGACGACATCGAGGTCTACGCTGATAGCGTAACGTGTTTCATCAGGAAGTGCGTAGATGACGTTGTTCCGACCAAAACAATTCGGCTGTACCCAAACCAGAAGCCGTGGATAAATGGGGATGTTCGCGCGGCACTCAATGCGCGGACCTTCACTTTTAACTCTGGTAATGCGGAGGAGCATAAACAAGCAAGTTATGCCCTCCGGAAAACAATCAAAGCAGCAAAACGCCAGTACAGGGACAAGATTGAAGGACAGTTCAACACCACCGACTCCAGAAGCATGTGGAGGGGAATTAACACCATCACAGACTATAAAGGGAACACAAACTCCACCGTGAACACCGCTGCCTCTCTCCCGGACGAGCTCAACACCTTTTATGCTCGCTTTGAGGGAAATAACACCGCCCTCACGGAGAGAGAGCTCGCGGCTGAAGATACAGAGGTTAGTGCACTCTCCGTATCTGAAGCGGATGTTACCCGATCCTTCCGGCGGGTGAACGTCCGAAAAGCTGCGGGTCCAGACGGGATTCCCGGCCGCGTCATCAGAGCGTGCGCGCGCCAACTGGCTGGAGTTTTCACGGACATTTTTAACCTGTCCCTCTCCCTGTCTGTGGTCCCCACATGCTTCAAAACGTCCACCATTGTTCCTGTACCTAAGCAGTCAAAAACACTCTGCTTAAACGACTGGCGTCCTGTTGCTCTGACCCCCATCATCAGCAAATGCTTTGAGAGACTAGTCAGAAACCACATCTGCTCTGTTCTCCCCCCCTCACTGGACCCACTGCAGTTTGCATACCGCAAAAACCGCTCCACTGATGATGCCATTTCATCAACAATTCACACTGCTCTCTCCCACCTGGAAAAGAGGAACACATATGTGAGAATGCTGTTTGTAGACTACAGCTCAGCATTCAACACCATTGTGCCCTCCATACTTGACATTAAACTCCGGGCTCTCGGCTTAAACAGCTTGTTATGCAGCTGGATCCTGGACTTCCTGTCAAACAGACGCCAGGTGGTCAGAATGGGCAGTAACATCTCCTCACCACTGACTCTCAACACTGGAGCCCCTCAGGGCTGTGTTCTCAGCCCACTCCTGTACTCCTTGTACACACATGACTGTGTGGCAACCCACAGCTCCAACACCATCATCAAGTTTGCTGACGATACGACGGTGGTAGGTCTCATCACTGACAATGATGAAACGGCCTACAGAGAGGAGGTGCACACTCTGACACGGTGGTGTCAGGAGCACAACCTCTCCCTCAACGTCAGCAAGACCAAGGAGCTGGTGGTCGACTTCAGGAGGAATGAGAGAGAACACCGCCCCATCACCATCGATGGAGCACCGGTGGAGAGAGTCAGCAGCTTCAAGTTCCTCGGTGTCCACATCACAGAGGAACTCTCATGGTCCGTCCACACCGAGGCCGTTGTGAAGAAGGCTCATCAGCGCCTTTTCTTCCTGCGACGGCTGAGGAGGTTTGGAATGAGCCGCCACATCCTCACACGGTTCTACACCTGCACCATAGAGAGCCTGCTGACTGGCTGCATCACCACCTGGTACGGCAACAGTACCGCCCGCAGCCGCAAAGCCCTGCAAAGGGTAGTGCGCACGGCCAGCTGCATCATCGGAGGTGAGCTTCCCTCCCTCCAGGACATTTATGTCAGGCGGTGTGTGAAGAGAGCTCAGAGGATCATCAGAGACTCTAGCCACCCGAACCATGGGCTGCTCTCACTGATGCCATCAGGCAGACGGTACCGCAGCATCAGATCACGCACCAGCCGACTCCAGAACAGCTTCTTCCCAAAAACAATCAGACTCCTTAACTCTTGACCCATCAGGATCATAACACACACTGGACAGAATATCACTCAGCACAACCCACTGTAGATAAACACACATTATATACACATTTATTTATCATACAGCATCTATTGCACTTTGGATTTCAATTTTTCAATCTGTGAATAATATTTTATACTGTACATTGTATATTATTATTACTATTATAGCGTAATGTATATTGTTTAGTGTATGTTTAGTGTATATTGTTTAAAGTATATGTATATTGTAAGTATGTGTATATTGTTTAAAGCTGTGAGAACTACACTCACATTGTGTAAATTATTTATTGTTTATTGTAGAGTTTACTGTGCTGTGAGTAATTGTGGGCGCATCAGTGTAATCTGATGCTGCTTTAAATGTTGTACATGTCATGTCATGACTACCATGTTGCTCGGAACTGCACCTAAGAATTTCACCTACTGTTGCACTTGTGCATATGTAGAGTGACAAATAAAGTGATTTGATTTGATTTTGATTTTGAATTTGCACAAGCTCACCAAAATTGGACAGTTGAAGACTGGAAAAATGTTGCCTGGTCTGAGTCTCGATTTCTGTTGAGACATTCAGATGGTAGAGTCAGAATTTGGCGTAAACAGAATGAGAACATGGATCCATCATGCCTTGTTACCACTGTGCAGGCTGGTGGTGGTGGTGTAATGGTGTGGGGGATGTTTTCTTGGCACACTTTAGGCCCCTTAGTGCCAATTGGGCATCGTTTAAATGCCACGGCCTACCTGAGCATTGTTTCTGACCATGTCCATCCCTTTATGACCACCATGTCCCCATCCTCTGATGGCTACTTCCAGCAGGATAATGCACCATGTCACAAAGCTCGAATCATTTCAAATTGGTTTCTTGAACATGACAATGAGTTCACTGTACTAAAATGGCCCCCACAGTCACCAGATCTCAACCCAATAGAGCATCTTTGGGATGTGGTGGAACGGGAGCTTCGTGCCCTGGATGTGCATCCCACAAATCTCCATCAAATGCAAGATGCTATCCTATCAATATGGGCCAACATTTCTAAAGAATGCTTTCAGCACCTTGTTGAATCAATGCCACGTAGAATTAAGGCAGTTCTGAAGGCGAAAGGGGGTCAAACACAGTATTAGTATGGTGTTCCTAATAATCCTTTAGGTGAGTGTATAATGTAATATACAGTATAAATATCTATAGTAATAAATCTTTGTTTTTACATGATATAGTCATGTATATACTCATATATGGTCACATTACACAAGACTCCGCCTCCTTATGGATGCCAGATGATACTGCAAGAAGTCCAACCGCTGACTCTAATCTGATTTCAGGATAGCTGGTGATACTGCGCTCTGCAAGAACATCCACGAATCAGTCAGCCGACAGATGAAGAAAAACTTTGCGAAAGCAAAATGGCGAGTAAGTGACCACGCCCTTTTCCTTTCGCCCTTTGGAATCATTCATTGTAAAACCCATATTGATTGACCACTGTTCTATTTCACATGAGATTTAAATTTCTGTGTTCTCTAAATTCTTCTCTCCTGACAGCAAGCGTTTAATGCTACTGCAGTGATCAGACATATGAGGCGTCTTCAGCTTGGCAGCAGTATGGATTCATCTCAACACAGGAAGCAGAATCCAACATCCATGCCAGGGAAGAGTCAGTCGGTTGATGTTTCTTCAGTCCACCGCAACGACTGTAAGTTGTTACCTCAATGCTTTAAGGCTCCGATATACTCACAGTTAAGTTATTTTCGTGCTTCACTTAGGGGTAAAAAGAAGTCCGAAATGGCCTTGCAACGACATACTGTTAGCGAACATCACCCACACTAATGAGAGCGACATTTAGATGTGAATATGTGCTGTGCGCTTTCCTCTCAATAACAAAATAGATAAATAGCGATAGACTACTTCTACTACTACTTCTACCCAAACTACTTCTGAATAGAATGTCTACTTCATAGATATTTTGAAAAGTATGAAAATATAATGTTCAGATCACTCAAACCATATATGGAAATCGAAGAGTCTACATGTCACCTAGTGGAAAACATTGGTACTGCGCACAAATGATTTTTTTTTTTGAGCTATAAACCTAAAATTTAGTACAGAATTTGTTCAGATATTTAGCTTTGATTTTCTTGAGGTTTTAGAATTGAACATGTTTTGTAAAATGTATATTATATATATATATATATATATATGTGTTATATATTTTCATGTTCATAAACTTCTATAACTTGTTTTAAACTTTACTTTTACGACTTATACAGTGATGGCCGATTTCAAAACACTGCTTCATGAAGTTGTTAATAGTTGAAGAGCTCTGAGATGCACAAAGTGTTTTGTATTTTGTGTCTGTACAGTTGCTTTTGAATAGCTGTCCTATATGGGTCAAATTGACCCACAAACAGCAAGAGTGTATAAAATTTTGATATGCACATTTCACAACGCATCATCATGTTGAAACTTTGCATGCATGTTAATGACCCTAAATGAGAAAAGGTCACACAATTTCAAGAAAAACAATGTAGGTTAGATAGTATTTCAGATAGATTGAAAAAAGAAATTATAGCTCATTTTTACCATTTGTGGCATACAAAAAATATTTCTGTATTGAAAAAATGGGGAAAAGCTATTTTTTTTAGCTTCATAGGTTAGTAAAAAAACTAAAATAACAAAATATAACCAAGAAATGTTATTATTTTGGGTCTCTACAATTGCCTTAGAACATTAAAATATGCGGGTCAAATTGACCCGTGAACATCATGAACGTAACAGTACTTTTGTGTGTTTATGTCAAAACACATCAGCGTGTTGAAACTTTGCATGCATGTTCATGACCCTAAATGAGAGTCACAAAATGTAAAGAAAAAAAACATAGGTTAACTGATATTTCTGACAACTTAAAACTCAAAACTGGTCAAATTGACCCGCAACATAACACAAGGGTTAAAGCAAGCAGCTTTAGAGTATTAAACATGAAAAAGTGTGAAAAACAGAATGAATCATTTTAAAGCGGCAATTTCTACTTTAAATCAGCTCTCCAGCTCATGTTTTTACTTGTGTCTGACATCGACGGACTGAAAAGAAGAAATTAACCAAAGAAGGCGGAGCCTCAGAGCCACACCTACCTATTAATTAATCGTCACGGTCCTCACGGACAATGTTCAGATCTTGTTCAGACACATGGTATCATGGATTCTAGAAAATACCAACAGACCTGACGGCCTCTGCTAGAAATCTTATAATGGGCCGTGGTCGGATTTTCCATCAGGACAACGGTCCAAAACAAACATCAAAAATGTGTCACTGAGCACAAAATGAAGCTTCTACCATGACCATCCCAGTCCCCTGACCTGAACCCAGAAAATGGGGTAAACTGAAGAGAAGAAACACCATTGGATCTGGGAATCTGAAGGGTCTGGAGAGATTCTGTATGGAGGAATGGTCTCTGATCTCTTGTCAGGTGTTCTCCAAACTCATCAGGCATTATAGGAGAAGACTCAGAGCTGTTATCTTGGCAAAAGGAGGTTGCAAAAAGTATTTAATAAAAGGGTGCCAATAATTATGTTTTGGAAAAAAGCATTTATTTCATAATGTGATTTACCCCCCACTTTCAATTCTTTTACTTCAATGAAAGGTTCGATTTTTTTTTTTTTTTTTTTTAATAAAAGATCAAAAGGATAAACAATGCAGATTTATTTTTACAGCCATATTTGATCATATTTACCAGGGGCGCCAATAATTCTGAACACAACTTTATGTAGCGACTTTTCGAGCAGGCTTTAGCTACTTTTCATTGAAAATAGTTGGGCGTCAAACCAGTTCTTTCTTCAAGTATATTGGGGCCTTTGTATTTCTTGAGCTGAATCTCACAAATATATTTGTGTTGACACGACTTTTGTTGACCGTGTCGAGTTACTCATCACCAGTAATGTGCTTTGTGTTGTATTATGTCGTGTTGTCGAACAGCCCTTGAAGAGGGTGTTATCTTTGTCTAGGTTCTTCCATGCAAGCGGCAAACTCTTCCACGAGGACGGGAACGCCTGAGCGACAAGCGCGGCCATCCACGGTCACCACCATCATCACCGGCTCGAAATGACATCTTCTTGTGAGACCGCACACTTGACTGTTGCACTTTGTGGAAAAAAAACGTGTTTTCTTCTATTTTAAGGGTAACTTCCATTATCCACAGTCGAACACACGTTCGACCTCTCTGGAAAGCCAATGGTGCGCTACACCATGAGACGGTTTCAAAAATAGCGGCCTGTGTGTTTAAGGTGACTGAGTAAAGCTCACGACTTGAACGTTTATGTGGCTGTTGAATGGAGGTTACGAACCTTGAGTTGAAGCACATCTGCTTCGGGTCGTAATAGATGATAAAAGGTTGTGCAGATAAATTAATTCATTAAACAGTTGTTGTAACTTTTTTGCTGCTGTATTTCAACCTTGCTGCTGTTTTGAAGAACCAAACGATAAAGGATGTTGATGTAGTTAATAGAGGCTTTAAACCAATAGCCGCGTTTATTGCCATCCAGTACGTATACATTTGAAATTCAGTCCTGGATGCGTCTGGCATTTATTAATGAGTGAATGAAAGATGTTAATACTGTATTTAAAAAAAAAAAAAAAGGAAATGTGCAGTTCAATGGTTTTATCAAAAATTTGTTCATATTGAGAAAAGATTCTGGAGTGATGTGTGTGTCAAATGTTTTTGAAGGTATAAAATGGAGGTATAAGTATGTTTTGGATTCATTTAGTAAGCTTTTTGCCATTTACAGTATAATTTTGTTCACACTTTACATTGCAGTGATTGTTACGTAGCACGTAGTGGAAATTGAAGTATGTGTTGTTATTACCACTTAAATGATTATTAATTGTAATATAGACACTGTAATGTAAACTGTTATCATCATTTTATTCTTTTAATTGTGACTAAGGCCGAGGAAACTGAAGAGCGCCTGACCCGTAACGTGTTTGTTTTGTCACAGATCTATATGAAGAAGTACCAGCTTCAGTGACGGACATTTTGTATTTGCTGATCTTGTGTTTCAGTGGAGCGAAAAAGCCTAAAATTTCACACATCGTCCAGTGTACGGATGCAAACATCACAGTTTTCCAGTTTAACTAAAGCTTGATGTGCCCACTGATATACGACCGTGAGAGTTTCTGCTCTAAATCTCGCATGTCTTCATACCAGCCCTCTGAATTTAGCAGCTACATGCTGGTTCTTTCATTCAGGTCGCAGAAATGAAGTAAGCAGTGTTTTCTCTTCAGTAGATTTGTTCTGTGGTGAGTGTTTTTGGTGAGTGTATGGTGAGTTGATTTCAAATTTCCATTAAACACAAAGAAAACACCGTTTTATTGTTGTTCAGACTTATTTGGATAGCTTTTATTCAACCAAAATGAACTGTTATAAAGATTTACAACACGAAATGCTTGCTTAGACTGCAAATATTGTTGTAATAATAAATGCAATTATACACTTTACATTATCCCAGCACAAAGTGAATAAAAACATGTTACTTTGAAATGAAAAAGTTATTAAAAGCTTCTTGATAGATTTTCTAGAACTTGTGCAAAGACTTCTGTCATTATAGTATGTGGACAAACTAGCCATAATACAAATAAAAACTGGCGAGTTGTACAGTTAAGTGTTATGAATAGTCTGCCCAAGACAGCAACATAGTGTTGGCCCAGATCCGGCCCACATCTGGTACACATGGAATCCACACGGACCAGATGCGGGCCGGATCCGGGATGGCACTATGTTGCTGTCTGGGGCATAGGAATAAATGTACATCTTTTTAAAGAACTATAATACATGATTACATACGTCCTGCATGCATGAATATACAGGCATAAGGCTATATGTTATTTTGCCCTAGTGTGTGCATGTTTACGGCACACATTGTGCCTAAAAGCCTTTACAGAAATATGCTGTAACGTACTGTAAAACTCTCTACCCATTCCCCTCTGGTTATCCACTGTTTTAGACCGTGTGTCGGTTGTATTCGTAAGATGGGTCGAGTCCGTCTTGGTGAAACTCTCTCCACTGCTCTGTGCTCTCTCTGGTGCGCTCGTCTTGCTCTGTAAAAATGGAGGAATTTTAACTTTAACTGTATTCAGATGATTACACATAAGCCTACCAGATATTTGAGTAACTGTGTTTATATTTGACGTTATGTACAACACTAACATTGTCTTGTGCATGCCTGGAATTTGTAGCCTTGGCCTACTGTACAGACATTAATAGTAGGCTATCATCCGCTCATCAGGTCATTATGACCCGAAATGAATTTTGAGCACTAGCAAAAAAAAGTTTAAGTGATTGTAATAAACATTTTTTAACAAATCCGTCCCTCGCGGGTCAATTTGACCCCCATAGGAATTAATGGATTTTTTTATTTATTTGTCTTTTATATATAATATATAACATATAACGGGGAAATGATGTTGTTGTTGTTGGAGTTTTTTTTCTTCCATTTTTTAGAATAAAAATGAATCAGTCACAATGCAGACTGCACACACAGATTTAGACACATTTACAATGCAGAAAAAGACACAAAACAAGACACACCCATATATGAGATATTTTGAGCTGAATGAACTGGGTTAAACATGAAATGGTGAGTTATTTTCAATTTAAGTTGAAAGAATATGAATAATGTGCTTAAATTATATTATGTATTGATAAAATCTAGTGATTTAAAGGTAAATAAATAAATAAAAAATCTCCATACAACTTTCATTAAAAATAGAAGAAGAAAAAACTTATCAAAGTGAAATAATATAAGCTTCTGTACAAAAAGTATAATTTTTGGGCTTCGGGTCATTTTGACCCGCGAGGGACTCTTATGTTACAAGTATGGGAGGAGAGGATGATGGTTAAATATAGGTTTATGCTGCCTTCACGTGATTGGAATTATCTTAAATGTATTTAATTTATTAAATTATTACATTTATACTAGTTTCCTAGTTTAAAAAATTGGACATGAACTCAGGTCAAATTTTGTGGTATTACATTTGATAAGTGAGTATAATAAAATCATTTTTATTATATTATTTTATTTTTCAAAAATGGCTTTAAAAATAGATTTATTAAATTTGTTTTATTTGAACACTACAAGGTTAATCTGAGTTCATAAGTAACCCTGTTTGTTCAGTGTTGAATGATCTCAGAACGCTACTAATGCTGCCTGATCCAAAATGGCCGCTAGGGTGAGTGTTTTGATTTGACTCACCGTCATGCTCTTCCTCAGCGTAGTTCTCAAACTCATTCCTCTGTTCCTCGTGATACTCTCTCCTTCTCTCGTCTGCGGCCAGCCTCTGTCTCTGTTCAGCTAATGAGAAAACAAAATGTGAGAGGAAGAAAGAGAGAAGGAAATTAAAACAGAAATATGCTCAGACATCATGAATTAAGGTATGATAATGTTATCAAATTATTCAAGTAACTCAGCTCAGGGTTTCTGCTGGTCTTAATTTGCCTTTCTACAATTTAAGGCCTTAAAATTGTATTAAGTCTGAGCACAAACGATTAAATTAAAGTCACTGCATTAAATGTTGCATAGGATATATGCTGCAACATTTTTTTTTTATCTTCCTCAGTATTTGTGACTGGTTTTCCAGTACAGATATCTAAACATCCCAAATCAAGATATGTTAACTTGAGAAGCAAAATGAAGATACAAAGTATTTTCTGACAAATTAAGACTAAATTAACAGATTACACTTATATGTTAATGTTTTTTTTTTTAATTATTAAGTTGATTTTTTGAGCCCATTAAAGATATTTGTTCTTGTTTTAATTATAAACTCACTTAATTTTGATCAATTTCAGAGTAAACAACAATGACTTATACCAATTCTTATAGTAAATATATCTTGAGTTAAGAATATCTTTAGATTTACACTGGAAAACAAGACAAACTATACTGAGAACACCAAGAACATTACTTTTTGCAGTAGAATCAGAAAGTACGGTAAAAGTTATGTCCATTTTCTAGTGGTTGTGAGCAGGTATTCAAGCCTTAAGCTATTTTTGTCAAATGAATGAAACATTAGGCCTAATGGATATCTTCTGCTTGGTTCATATCTGAAGTGTTCATATCTCTTTAGACATTTACATTTAGAAAACATATTGACATGTGTTCCCTCGACTTTATTCCTAAAATGTTCTTTACTTGGTCTTAAAAAGGTCTTTAAAAAGTCTACCAGATCTACAGAAACCCTGTAACTTAACACCGTAAACTATGGAAACCCATTTCTGCCACATAAGAAAATAAATCATGCTTTGGTAAATCGTAACTATGCCACTTTTTATGACATAATTACGATCTCATAATCATGACTTAATGTCATAATTATGATTTACCAAAGCATGATTTATTTTCTTATGTGATGGAAATTAGCTTCCATAGTAAACGGACCCGTTTACTTTTATTATAACATAGGCTATTTTAACTACAATTATGCAAATGCTTTTGTTTGGATTACTTTGTATCACATAATAGCATCAGTATTATATTACACACAATATTATAAAGCACCAAAGCTGCATACCAATTCATTTTGCTTTGTTTTAAGTCCCAACATTTTTTGATTCCACTTGAGATGTTCCAAACGAAAGAAAATCCTTGTGTCCTGATTCTTAACTCACCATTTGAATGCATAGTCACGAATTCACACAAGTGAGTGAAACATAATTTTTTGGTGAGCCCATAACCACAAACTAACAAACACAGACCAGGTCAAAGGCAAATGAAAAAGCAGCAGAGCCCCTCCTCCGCCTTTGGCCGGGGCTGAAGACTGAATGCAGGTTTCTCCAGCCTGCCCTGTGGTTCCTGCTGTGGTTTGCCGTCCTTGCATTCCTCAGCTCAAGTTCAAAACGCAGCACCTGTGTGGCCAGTGCAAGCCACTACTAAAAGGGCCCTTTATTACGGTTTTACAATTGTAAGCAGCTCTAGAAGCCACAACAGTGATGTGATTGAGACCTATTTACTTTATTTGCAAGACTTTAGACTGTGACTTTTTATGTATACACAACTGTTCAGAAGTTTGCGGTCAGTAATATATATATATATATATAAATACATATAAATCAATATATAATCTTATGCTCACCAAGGCTGCATTTATTTAATCAGAAAAAAATACAGTAATATTTTAAAATATTTAAAAATCTTTTCTATTTTAGTATACTTTCAAATGTAATTTATTCCCGTGATCAAAGCTGAATTTTCAGCATCATTACTCCAGTTTTCAGTGTCACATGATCAGAAATCATTCTAATATGCTGATTTTTATTAAAATTATTGAAAATTTGCTTAGAGATAATAATTTAAGTGCTTAATATTTTTGTGGACACGGTGATGCATTTTTTTTAGCATTCCTTGTTCAATATAAAGTTCAAAAGAACATAATTTATTTGAAATATACATATTTTGTAACATTATAAATCTTTACTGTCACTTTTGATCAATTGAATGTATCTTTGCTCGATAATGATATATTTTTCTGACCCCAAACTTTTGAATCCGTGCGTGTGTATATGTGAATTGCAATTGTTCTGGATTGTCCATTGTAGGGGTTGCACTTCAAATAAGCACAAATATCCTCACCGTTTATCTCATCCTGAGTTTTCACAGCCCTCCTGCCTCGCCGTTTGAAGAAGCTGGAGGCATCTGCCTCCGGCATGAAGATCTTCCTCGGTGCACCTTCGGTGAAGAACAACATTGATGAGGGGGAAGAACTCGTTGGAAAGATCTAGGGAAACATAGGGGTTTTGGTCACCTTGAGAATTGGCTGCCTTTGCATCGCCCTTATCTGACACAGCGGCGCTGTCGGCTCCATGGAACACTGTAACAAAGGAAAAATGGTTGAGGTAAGTCCAAAAGGTTTGCCACCCTTTCCAGGTACTGTTGAACCTGTGGTTCCCCACATTGGTAAATCAACACTTCCCTTGGTCAGTACAGTAAACCACAGTCCGGTTACTCACAGGTGATGGCGGACAAAACAAAGAGACAGGTGAGAAGAACAGGTTGCGTCCAGGACATATTTAAGGTTAGCTGAGCAAGAACAAAGTACAAGCTGCTGATGTTCTCAAGGATGTCTTGCCTGAGATTGAGCTTGTGGTCGTGAGAGCAGTGAATGGAATTTGACCAGGAGGGTGAAAGAAAGGTGGAGCCTTGGGAATGTGTTGATTTTGGGATGGGGGGTGGCACCGGAAAGGGACGGTGGCAGGGATCAAGCTTGAAGTGATCAAATGACATGGGAATGTGCAGTGTTTTTTTGGGGGGGTAAGGTTTCTGCATTGGGGATTTATTAATAACACTACATTGTAAAGGAATATTCCAGATTCAATACAAGTTAAGCTTAATCGACAGCATTTGCGGCATAATGTTGATTGCGATAGGTAATGTTTTCAAAACATCGCATGCAATAGTGACATGAAGTTGATACTTTTTCCCATGCAAATGATGTTAGCCAATCATAAAATGGGCAGTTAACTGACAAGCCTTAAAGAAGCCACCCCTTAAAAATAGATCATTTCAGACAGATGATTGAAAATAATACATTTTTCCTCATATATGTGACCTGTGCTGGCAAAAGGAGTCGGAATGTGCACGGGATAATTTCGTGCTTCAGGCAAAACACAAAAAAAATGTCAATTTTGAGGTTCATTAAACCCTCGTCTAGCGATCCCAATGCTCCAAATAGCAATACAAAACTAAAAGTATCTTTATTTGTATGTTTTTTGAGAGGAGTACCTTTCCCTTGTCCATGAAAAATGATGTCAGCGATATCGCTCGATCCCGATATACACACATACACAGAATATATAATATTTCAAAATATCTGTCATGGCAAGTATTCATGCAAACATGATCTGTTTTGTCTTAAGTGGATGTTTGGGGTAAAACATCTCATCTCATACAGTAGATCTTAATATAAGCTGTCTGTTTCATTAATGTTAATCAAACAATTGTAGTATCATGGAAAATGTTTGGTGGCTTGACTTGGTGTGTCAAAATTGATGTTATTACCAGGGATTTTAACCTCTTAACTGTCACCGTCCCACTGGCAGGACACCTGGCACTCTTTTTTTGATCGCCTTTATTCGTATCATATATTTGAGTAATTATAAATTAGGGATCATTTGAAAGCTTACAAATTCAAAATTCATCCTGTGAAAACCGTTTTAAAATTGGACGTTGCCTTACCATGGAAATCTAGCGGGCTCCTCCCCTAGTGGGCGGTGTCATGTTTCATATTACAACATTTATTTTAACTGCTTTATAATCAAAATCTTTTCTAATCTTGACAAAACACATATCGTCGGAAAGGTCTGAGTCTCAAGGTTCCATATTTGGTGACCGTTTTGTGATGGAAGTGGCATTTGGACAGAAATTTACAGGAAAATGCATCAAAAAAACAATCAATAGAATTTCAATGACACCCGGTGGCTATTTGTGGTATAGCGCCTAAACAAAATCTCATGGGGACTTCCATTTTTGTGATATAAACTTCAAATTTGGAACTCAACTTGGTTAGACATTTGGCTTTGATTTTATAGTCATTTTAGATTAAAACATTTTTGTAAAATATATATTTTATATAAAATAAAAAAATATTTAGTACAGTATTTTTTATTTACAGTAAATTTAAACTTCCATAACTTTTTCATACTTTCATATTTTGAATTCCAAAGCATTCTTGAATTACAGCCCTTTAAGTTTGGATAGTGCATTTTCAAGTGTTTTCTCAAAAAAGGGGGGGGGGGTGACAGTTAAGGGGTTAAAGTATGATTGCTAGGTGATTTTGTTTCGGAACCTTCAGAAAACTTGAACTCGATTTTTCTCAAAATTGACTTTTCTGACTACTGACTTCAAACTGGTGTAGCTCAGTCATTTTTTTGTCCAATTCTAACAAATCATACATAATTTGAAGGTTTTTTAATTTAATTTTGCTCATTGCGACTCATTTTGCCAGCACGGGTCACATATTTTTTTGCACACAAAACTTTATTAACATTGTAAGTGAACCTCAAGGAATATATTACTTCTTTCAGCCGAACACAATCAGAGTTATATTAAATAATATCCTGGCTCTTCCTAGATTTGTAACGGCATTGAATAGCGCCAGTGTTTTTAAAGCTCGAAAAGGTGCATCCATCCATCATAAAAGTAATCCATACGACTCCAGTGGGTTAATAAAAATTATAATAAAATATCTGTGTCCCGTGAGGCACTTACAATGGAAGTGAATGGGGCCATTTTTGGAGTGTATAAATGCAGAAATGTAAAAGTACTCATATTAAAGGGAGTATCACCCAAAAATGAAAATTCTGTTATCATTTACTCGCCCTCAAGTTGTTCCAAGCATGTATGATCGTTCTGCTTAACACAAAAGAATATGTTTTGAAGAATGTCTGGAATCAAACAGTTGGTCAATGGGGTGCATTATACAAGTCCTTAAAGGGATAGTTCACCCAAAAATTTAAATTCTGTCATTAATTCCTCACCCTCATGTCGTTCCAAACCCGTAAGACCTTCGTTCATCTTCAGAACACAAATGAAGATATATTTGATGAAATCCAAGAGCTCCCTAAGCCCACATAACACAACAACTACTTTCAAGGCCCAGAAAGGTCAAGGGAGTAAAGAGATCATTAAAATAGTCCATCTTAATTTGTGCACTACCCCTATACAGGGGCACGTCCCTGGATTCGTGATCTGTGTGAGACGGTCCAGTGGACGCCGCAAACCTGCTCCATCTTTTCCATCTCAGACAGGAGCGCCATGAATCAGGTTATTTTTTATTTATCATACATATGTTATCACTATTTTAATACCTTTTCTATGTAAAGCACTTTGAATTACCATTGTGTATGAAATGTGCTATATAAATAAACTTGCCTTGCCTTGCCATGTGACTCCAGTGGTTCAACCTTAATGGAGTCACATGGACTATTTTAATTATCTTTTTACCACCTTTCTAGACCTTGAAAGTAGTTGTTGTGTTGCTTTCTATGTGGGGACAGAAAGCTCGGATTTCATCAAAAATATCTTCATTTGTGTTCTGAAGATGAACGAAGGTCTTACGGGTTTGGAGCGACATGAGGGTGAGTGATTAATGACAGAATTTTCATTTTTGGGTGAACTATCCCTTTAATATATTATATATATGTTCTCAAGCTACAAACATTTGTCCTTGCTTTTTTGATACATAGTCTTCATTGTGCCGAGCTACCTCATTTTACACTTTATATTTCTCGTCACATCCCAAACCCCAAAAAATAATATTCCCCCTCATTAAAATATGACCTTTTCAGCATAATTTCAAGACATGTTTCTGTCCCTTAAAGCAGTGGTTCCCAACCACGTTCCTGGAGGACCCCCAACAGTGCACATTTTGGATGTGTCCTTTGTCTGACACACCCACATCAGGTCTTGGAGTAGCTACTAATGAGCTGATGACCTGAATCAGGTGTGTTTGATTGAGGAGACATGCAAAATGTGCACTGTTGGGGGTCCTCCAGGAACGTGGTTGGGAACCACTGCCTTAAAGTACCAAAATATGGAGAGTGGTTTGCACCTGTGGGGTGTGATCCAACACAAGGGGCTCCTCTCATGCCTCATGCCCCAGGCGGGAAAAACGTCTGCGGTTCTGTGTTTGCTTTGGGGGATTTTCTAGCTGGAGTCTAGCCAATGGCGGGATGCAGTGAATGATGAAAATGTAAGGGCCTCTTTCCGAGAGTCTGGGGCCCGGAGAAACTGAGATGTGAGAATATGTAAAGGAAAGGCTTATGTGGTTGACTGGATGACAGGAGAGTTTTGAAGACGCTGCCAGATAGGTTGCACATGTCTGCTTAACATATTCCTCACTGTCACTGGACAGTCGTAAACATGCCAGAATTGCGGCCTTTTTCTGTCCTTCACATTTTTTGCTTGGTAAACTTTGAAGATGTTTGAATTTTCACAAGTTGTTTCACAGCTTTTTATTAAACATGCAAATAACATTTGTTTAGGACTAATATTACCAGCTGCCACGGTCATTCACGATCTGTCCTGGAGGGAGCGCCAACAATCTAGATTTACCTGCTGCTTTATTTAAAGTGCTCAAAAAGGACCGAAACACAGGCCCGGCTCCAGCTTTGAGATGCAGGGTGGGCCAAGTGAAATTCCCGGTGGGCCCAGACTTTTAACATAATTTTTTCCCATAACATATACATCTTTATATTTACAGCTCAATGCAAAGGAGCTTTTCTAAAGGTTCATTCTGGTCCAGATTTTTACTTGCCCTGCACAAATTTACACTGGCCCCACCACAAAAAAAGTCTTATTAGTATTTTAATAAATATTAAGACAAGTAAACAGTCTGTAAGAACAAATGACAAGCAATAGCACAAATAAATAGAATCAGGGCAGGACTGAGGGGTCTGGGGGCCCCATGGGCATGAGTTTATGTTGGGCTCTGCCTACGCTACTAATGATCATTATATAGTAGCAAAAAATACACAAAAAATGTAATATCCTTTGAGGTTCATAGAACAATTCATATGCAACATGCCTAGCCTAGTCAAAGTTTAGATGTATATTATAATACAATAAAATACAGGATGTGTCTCTCAGTCAAGAGAAGGTCAAACCCCTAAAATAACACAATAAAAACAGATGAATAGTATTGTCATATCTGTGTCCTCTTATGTCAGATTCTTACATTAAATCAATCAATTCAATCAGAATAAGACAACATGTCTATTACCAATCAAATAAAGTCAGTATCAACAAAATCCATCAATGTATTCACATATGCAAGTCATTTGCAGCATGAACGGATTTACACTGCCTTTGCATAATCAGTGTTGGTGTAATGCTTTACTAACTAATTAATTAATTACTTTAATTTCAAAGTAAAGTAAGGAATTACTCTTAATTTCTTTGTCATTTACAGTTACTTCTGATTCAAATACTGTATAGACTGCAACAACAATTCTATATAAAATAATGGTGGATTTAACATCAAAATGATTTTACGTCTTATGTTAAACTGTAATGTAACCTCTCTAAATATTTTGGTCAGTTCAAGAATAATTTATGCAATTTTATATTATTTATTTGAAAGAATTAAAATAGCAGTTTTATGTCTATCTTTGTTCAACTGGTCAAGATTAATATGGGATTTAGAAAGTAATTGGGAATAATAAGTAATGGAATGGTTTTTAGAAGGAGAATAATTGGTAGCGTAATCTAATTACACTGTTGAAGATGTAATTAGTAACTAATAATTAATTAAATAATATTCTACTTTTTAAATATGAAACTAAAACCGCCAGTAGGTTAGCTACTGTATTAAGTTCAAAGTGCTCATTTATTTAACTTAGCATACGACTGTAGGCTATTTATGATTGGGTAGCTTAAATAAATCATTTTCTCATCTGATTCGTTAAAACACTGATTATTAGTTCAAGCACTGTTGCTTGTGTGATAAACATTCAAGTCGTATTTAGTGGAAAAATAACAGAAATGATCATTCTCTGTAAAGATATGACGTGTGAACATGAGACGCAACAACATAAATAAATGTATGATTTTATCTGTCTGTCATTCTATCTATCTATTTATCTGTCCGTCCGTCCATCCATCCATTGTTCTGATCTATCTGTCTGTCTTCCGTTCCATCCATCCATCGTTCTTTCTATCTACTGTTCTATCTATATCTGTTTATCTATCATTCTATCTGTTTATATATCGTTCTGTCTGTCTGTCTATCCATCCAATCATAATCAATACATCATTATATAGTTCTGTCTATCTATTGTAATCATTCTATTGCATTTATTTATTGCATTTTATATTTAAATGAGAAAAATACAAAAGATAGATTATTCTAATTGAATATACAGGTGCTGGTCATATAATTAGAATATCATCAAAAAGTTGTTTTATTTCACTAATTCCATTCAAAAAGTGAAACTTGTGTATTATATTCATTCATTACACACAGACTGATATATTTTAAATGGTTATTTATTTTAATTTTGAGGATTATAACCGACAACTACGGAAAATCCCAAATTCAGTATCTCAGAAAATTTGAATATTACTTAAGGATTTTTAGAAATCTTGGCCAACTGAAAAGTATGAGCATGTACTGCACTCAATACTTAGTTGGGGCTCCTTTTGCCTGAATTACTGCAGCAATGCGGCGTGGCATGGAGTCGATCAGTCTGTGGCACTGCTCAGGTGTTATGAGAGCCCAGGTTGCTCTGATAGGGGCCTTCAGCTCTTCTGCATTGTTGGGTCTGGCATATCGCATCTTCCTCTTCACAATACCCCATAGATTTTCTATGGGGTTAATGTCAGGCGAGTTTGCTGGCCAATTAAGAACAGGGATACCATGGTCCTTAAACCAGGTACTGGTTGCTTTGGCACTGTGTGCAGGTGCATGAAGTGCTTTAAAACTTCCTGGTATACAGCTGCGTTGACCTTGGACCTCAGAAAACACAGTGGACCAACACCAGCAGATGACATGGCACCCCAAACCATCACTGACTGTGGAAACGTTACACTGGACCTCAAGCAACGTGGATTGTGTGCCTCTCCTCTCTTCCTCCAGACTCTGGGACCCCGATTTCCAAAGGAAATGCAAAAAAAACTTTCATCAGAGAACATAACTTTGGACCACTCAGCAGCAGTCCAGTCCTTTTTGTCTTTAGCCCAGGCGAGACGCTTCTGACGCTGTCTGTTGTTGAAGAGTGGCATGACACAAGGAATGCGACTGCTGAAACCCATGTCTTGCATACGTCTGTGCGTAGTGGTTCTTGAAGCACTGAATCCAGCTGCAGTCCACTCTTTGTGAATCTCCCCCACATTTTTGAATGGGTTTTGTTTCACAATCCTCTCCAGGGTGCGGTTATCCCTATTGCTTGTACACTTTTTTCTACCACATATTTTCCTTCCCTTCGCCTCTCTATTAATGTGCTTGGACACAGAGCTCTGTGAACAGCCTGCCTCTTTTGCAATGACCTTTTGTGTCTTGCCCTCCTCCTTGTGCAAGGTGTCAATGGTCGTCTTTTGGACAACTGTTAAGTCAGCAGTCTTCCCCATGATTGTGTAGCCTACAGAACTAGACTGAGAGACCATTTAAAGGCCTTTGCAGGTGTTTTGAGTTAACTAGCTGATTAGAGTGTGTCACCAGGTGTCTTCAATATTGAACCTTTTCACAATATTCAAATTTTCTGAGATACTGAATTTGGGATTTTCCTTAGTCGTCAGTTATAATCATCAAAATGAAAAGAAATAAACATTTGAAATATATCAGTCTGTGTGTAATGAATGAATATAATATACAAGTTTCACTTTTTGAACGGAATTAGTGAAATTTGATGAAATTCTAATTATATGACCAGCACCTGTAAATATTTTACAAATTATATTATCCGTATAACAATTACAGAAAGTAGAGAAAAACTCAGTCTTCTCGTTTTTTTTTTAATTCCACTTTTTATGCTGATATAATTTGTAAGGAAAATATTATTACATTTGATAAATGCAAAATGATTCCTGATAGTCTCAAAGTGATCTTAAATGTGTTGAATCAATGCATGTGTGTTTATGCTGATGGTGCCAAAAATTGTACAAGCTACAAACTCAAAGGAAATCACTCAGTCTAACAGTTTATTGACTGATAGATTCTTGTCTTTTTGACGAGCGTATTGTCACACAGAACCTTTGGTGCAGAGATAACCAAGTCAAACACCAGCATGTACTCTGTCTTCTGTAGTCAAAGGAGGGGTCCGCAGAACAGCCTTTGATTGGCCCTTTTCAGTTTGTGTACACCACCTAGTGAAGTGATTTGCATTGCTGATCACGCTTCTCAGGTATCAGCCTGTGGTTGCTCAGTCAAACGAGATGCTTCGCTTCACGGTCCACGTTCGGGACGAGTGGCTAACCGTTCCTTGCAAAGATGCCACCTGCAGCATCAAATGGTTGGGTTTTGAAGCTCTCAAGCGCTACATCAAGAACAAACCCGACAATGGAGGAATCCATCACATCAAAGATGTGCGTTTTCTGGTCAGAAGATGTCAGGGATTGGGGTTGCTGGACAATGACGATATCATAGAAGATGTGCTTGAGGATAACGACTTTGTCGAACTTGGTAATGTTAAAAATTTGGCTTATTTGTTCTGTGTTTGTCGAGAGGTTGAACTTCAATCGTTCAGTTCTTGACTGACTTTTTTTTTAACCACAAATACTGAATCTTGTTTTGTAAGATGAGTCAATAACATGTTATTTATTTACTGTTATTTTCAGCTATTGAAGGAGACACCATGCCACAAGATTTCATTCCAAGTCAGCCTGGGGCGTCACATCTGTATCTTTTATATTGTCAGTCGATTATATATTTTAATTGAATAAATTATATGATAAGCTAATTAATTATTCAAATGTTAATCATTCAAAGACATTAAATGCTTATCTAAACTTATACTTAAGCTTGAATTGAAAAAGAGTTTTATTTAATATAATTTTTAAATGAATTATTCTTCATTTTGATCAGTTTTACAACTTTTAAGTAACAACACTAAAAGAATGCATTAAATTGTCAGTGCTTGTTGTTTTATATTAAAACCTTTTGCTTATCACTATATAATGTTTTGCATGGTCTACATTTGGAATCATTCATTTATTTTTTCATGTAAAGACTTTCATGTAAATGATTGTCTTTCGGGAAAATCTCTCAAAACCTCTTAGCTACTCAGTCAACTTTAACAACTGAAAATGTCCTTAATGTGGATGTTAAAAACAGAACTAGAGCATATAGAGAACCACAGCAAGTAAGTGAAATATCAGTACAACAAATACAGCAATTTTACTGCCGTATCATCACTACTATTAATGACAGCTGTCCGTTTTCAGTACATTGCTCTAGATGGGAACAGCCTGACCTCAACTGATCTGGTGAATTTAGGGAAATGCCTCTTTAAGATTAAGGTGAGCGGGTAATGCTGGATGTCTACAATTGATTTGTAAGGGGAATTAACATTTACAAACAATATTTATCAATGGAAATGCACCTATTATCTGACCCTCAGCTGACCCCGGAGGCCGAGCAAAAGGTTGTGCAATCGAGAGAGCTTCTGGACACCATTGTAAAAGAAAACAAAGGTGAGCATGACATCCAATCTAAAGGAAATATGTGCGTTTTTTAGTTTTTCTGAAGTGAGTCAAGTAAAAACTGAATTACCTTATCATTAACTGTAAAAAAAAAATAAAACAGTAAAAGTGCATTCCCAGAATTTCCTTGTGTTACACATCACATATGATCGTTTTTATAAATAATTTTGTCTCTTCTTATTTGTGTTATCAGTAAAGGCCATTACATACTCCGCAAGAGCAGAGATAAAAGTTCTCGCTCCCATTTTGTTCTCGCAGCCCTGGTTTGGGAGTTCTCGGAGCTTTGTTCTCAGCTGAGCAGAACTTTTTTCTTGTGGGTGTCCGAGAACCAGTGATGGGAATAACGGCGTTATACATAAACAGCGTTACTAACGGAATAATTTTTTTCAGTAACGAGTAATCAAACGAATGACTGTTTCTCCCATTACAACGCCGTTAGCAATACTGAGAATAAAATGCAGCGTTACTAAAATTGAGCTCACTGAAACGGTTTTCATCTGAATAGGCCCTCTGTCAGTCGGACCTCAAATGTGTTTTTTTCCCCTCTGGTAGGTTGGTATGTGTGTGTGTGTGTGTGTGCGCGTGCGGGCGGGCGTGCATGCCATGCGTGTATGTTACACATAACTGATGATAATTGGTGGGTGGGAGACAACCACAACGGTTAGGTAGCGTTCATACACACACACGCACACACCAACGACCAGGAGGAGTCAGAGCGATGGCAAGTCCAACGACTTCAAAGTTAGCTTTCACAAACTGGAAGTATAAGCGCTACTTTTCCCTCGTTGAGGTGAAAGGTAAGAATGTTTATGTAACGTAACTTATACCCAGAAAGAAAGAGTTTCTCCACGTCGGCGGCAAGTAATTCTAATCTAATGAAGCACCTCACATCATCACGTCGCCACAAAATTAGTGGCTAAAAACCCAGGTGAAAACGTGAGCTCCACTACCAAAGGAGTAGTACTGATAATATTTACACAACATTTACACTATAGTAGGCCTACTGATAATATTTACAATAATGTATGGAATTTGATATTTGTCTCTCACATTGTCCCACAGCAACATTACAATAGTGTACATTAATGTAAAATGTTTTATAATAATAATTTATTCTATTTAGTGTCCAATTCATTAATTTAACATATTTAATATTGGGGGCATCCAAGTTATTTGACATATTTGAACATTAAAAAAAAAAAGTAACACAGTAGTTACTTTCCCTGGTAATTAGTTACTTTTATAATGATGTAACTCAGTTACTATTTGTAAGAAGTAACTATAACTAATTACTTTTTTAAAGTAACTTGCCCAACACTGCCGAGAACTATTGTATGATTGGTCAGAAATTTAAAGTGGGCGGGAAATGTTCGGCACCTGCTTTTCTTGTGAAGTATGGAAAGTCCTGGCCAGAACGAACTTTGTTCTTGTTTTTGCCACCTCAAGAATACGAACAAATGTCTTTGTTCTTGCGGAGTATGTATAATGTACATTAGTGCGTTTTGTGTTACATATTATGTTATTGAGTTAATGTTTATTGCATTATATTAGTGTCATGTATGTTACTCTGATGGTTTTTTGTGTTTATGTGTTTGACCCTGTGCACCGTCTATATGCAAGTATTGTCCATGTTCATATTTTTACGGTGAATTTCTGGCAACCACAGACGGCAGTTTTTTACTGTAAATTTAAACAGATATTTTTTACAGTGTAAGCTACTACCTAAAGCACCCTAGAAACCATACAGCAATTTTCTAATGACCACTTGGAGCACTCGAGGAACCACATACCAAGCATTTGGCATTATAATAGCAAATTCGTACAAAACATCATGTATTTGCAAGAGCATGAATATCCTCATTATTATAAAATATTGTGGGTTTTTATAAATATGACTCCACATGATCATACATTTCTTTTTCCCTTTTCTAGTTGTGTATGGCATCACTACAGGGTTTGGTAAATTTGCTCGGACTGTCATCCCAGTCAGCAAGCTCAAGTATTATTCTTTTTTTAATTTATAAAATGTTTGGTAACACTTTATTTTGCAGTGTCCTCGTCACACATGTTACATGTAGTTACTGAGGTAATAACTATAAATTATGCATAATTACATGAGACTAACCCTATAGTAAGTAATGTAGTTCATTATTATTACTATGTGGAGAATTACACTATAACAGACCCCTTAAAATAAAGTGTAACCAAATATTTTCTTACTCTTAAAAACTTTTGCATTTGAATACGTTTATTTTAAAAGTGCCTCATTTGTTAATGAAATGTGTTATTTCATTAACAATAAGCAATATATTTGCACAGCATTTATTTGTTAATAAAATAATTAATAAAACAATAGTTCATAGTTAATGTTAACAGATATTACTTGATTTCTAAAATACATTTGCACATTTTAAAACTAACATGCTGTATAAGTATTGTTTATTATTTGTTAACTAATGTGGTTAACTAATGTTAACTATTGAAACCATTACTATTTCTCTATTTCAGGGAGCTTCAGGAAAACCTTCTGCGCTCGCACTCATCAGGTGTGACATATTTGAGTTAAAATAAATGTCTGCTTATGTTTTTGTAGGATATTTACTCATAGAAATATTCATGTCATGAATTGAAACTTTCATTCTGTCTCCTGTATGATTATTATTTGTGATTTTATAGGTCTGGGAAGTCCTTTGAGTCCTGAAAGAACTCGAATGCTGCTCGCTCTGAGGATTAATGTTTTGGCCAAAGGGTACAGCGGGGTCTCACTGGAGACTTTGCTCCGCATGATACAGGCCTTCAATGGTACATAATGTATTCCTCATGATTTTTTAACTGAAGAGAGTATTGTTGGGTCTTTTTGTTTCTTTGGCACTGCACATGAAACATGGTGTGCCATTTCAAAGAACACTTTTATGGTAGCTGCTATGACTGCGAAAATTTCTCTTTGAACTACTCCCTCAGGATTATTAACTCGAGCTGATATTTTACTATTTTCGTTCTTCTCTCCTCTCAGCCTCCTGTTTATCCTACGTCCCGGAGAAGGGTACGGTAGGTGCGAGCGGAGATCTCGCCCCTCTTTCTCACCTCGCCCTCGGCCTGATGGGAGAAGGCAAGATGTGGTCGCCCAAGAGCGGCTGGGCGGATGCCAAATACGTGAGCACGTTTTCTTTGGATACTGCGGCTGCAAATCTTTGTCCTAATGTTAATGAAAGCAGTGCATAAACATATTTACTCTTCCTTAGCCTTTAAAGTCACATTTGACCTTTGTATTGCCTGCAGGTATTGGAAGCACATGGTCTGAAGCCCATATCTCTGAAGCCAAAGGAGGTACGGTTAATCCCCCCATTGTGCAGTCAACATGTTTATCTCTGTTGACTTAGAGCTGTTTTGCGGGTCAGAAATGTGTGCCCTTTACCTGCCTGGTCTATGGCTTATAACATTGGAGCCCCCCTTTGAAATCTAACCTTTAAAACAAGTCATATTTTTTTGCGTAGCAAAGGGACAAATTATACAACAAAAGCAACATTTTAAGAGAGATGCTTGGCTTATGAAGGCTTGGCTCTGAGTGGTCGCTTTACAAGCATGTTTTGGGTGTTTGCTATGTGGTTACTATAGTGTTCTGGGTGGTTTCTAGGGCGTCGCTATGTTTTTCCTATAGAGTGCAACAGTCTGGAGTTGTTAGTTTTATTCTGTGCTAAGAGTGTTTGTTATGTTTATCTCTGTCCACAGGGGCTGGCTCTGATCAATGGGACGCAGATGATCACATCTTTGGGAGCAGAGGCCGTGGAGAGAGCTGAGGCCATCGCCCGGCAGGCTGACATCATTGCTGCCCTGACCCTGGAAGTCCTCAAGGGGACAACCAAAGCCTTTGATAGTGGTGAGGACAAAAATAAGGGTCGTGTAAACAAGTGATTGATGTGAGCAGACACATTTACACACTGTTTCTCAGTTCTGTAGACCGAAACGGTAAACACTGCAAGACTTCTCAGAGAAAACATTACTAGGGAGACTAAACATATTTGTGTATTACTGCCTCACATATAAAGTCACAGTCCTCCACCAATTTTCCGAGTATTGCAATGCAATGACAATGTAAACCAATTTCCTTACAGATATTCATGAACTGCGGCCTCATCCAGGACAGAAGGAAGTGGCCCTGCGCTTCCGTTCCCTGTTGGACTCTGATCACCACCCGTCTGAAATTGCAGGTGAATGCCGCCATTTTTATATGTACCATTAAAACTCATATTTAACTATTTGGTGGTAACCTGTCTTGTTTTTTTCCATAATTGCAGAGAGCCATCGGTTTTGCGACAGAGTTCAAGATGCCTACACTATGCGCTGTTGTCCACAGGTAACATATAGAGCCCATTCTGGGTCACCCTATATAAATGATAAGTGTTATTATTTTTAAATATTTAAAAAGTAAATGTTATTATTATTAAAAAAAAAAATATATATATATATATATATAATAAAAAATATATAAAAAAATATATCTTTTTAATTTTATTTTTTTAAACATTATCATTTTGAAATAAAGCTGAAATAAATTAAAATATAAATATTAGAAAAACTCAAACTAAAGGAAAATTACTGTAAAACAATTATATGACCAATAAGTTTAGACAACATATGTTTTCAAATTGCTTTAACTCATTAAAATAAGTTAAGCAATTTTCAGATGTTTGATATGTTATACAAGGTCCAACTTATTTTATTAAGTCAGTTTAATGTAATTTAAGTTTAAATGACTTAAACATCCAAGTTGATTGTACTTAAAAAAAATTAAGGCAGCAACTTTTTTACAGTTTAAGTTAAAGCACTAAAATGACTGGAATATAAATAAAAACAAATAATAAATTAAAATTAAAACTGAACTCAAACTAAAATTGAATAAAAATTACACCTAAATAATAATAAAAACATAAAAATGACAAAATCACACAACAAATTTACAAAAAATGAAAACTGAAAATATCAAATTACGGTAAAACTAACATTGACACGTGAACTATATTCAGTTAGCTTTAAATTTGTGTAGTAGATGGAAATTAATATCAATAAATTTAAACCTAAATAATAATAATTATAAAAAAATACTTAACAAAATTACAACAAAATTAAACAGACACAGAAAAGTTTTTCCTTTACAATTTTGCGTACAGACGACAACGTTGTCAAAACTATCCCCGTTCACAAGGATCCGCGACTTTCACTTTCTAAAGAAAAACTATATAGACTGTGCATATAGACTGAACACGTTCACGTAGTTTTTTGTTGTTTACATGGAGATGATAACTGGATAGTTTTCAAAAAACTTGCACTTTGAAACCCTATTTCAAAACCTTGCCTTTTCTGCCCGCCTAAATGCCGTTGTTGTGTATATTAACGGCCAAAACACATACAAAGTTTTCCATTTTTACTTAAAAATGGTGTGTAAACAGCCTCTAAAATAACACAGGCTGACACACTTGAACTATATTTTAATTCCGTTTGTCTTATATTCTGCAGGTCCATGGAATCGCCAATGACACAATTGAGTTTGTCAAGAAAATCATTAATACAGAAATCAACAGTGCCACAGATAATCCTGTATCCTTTTTTTAATCTGTATTTATAAGTTTGCAAGACAAACACTCATCTTGCAGTGCCAAAAGTGTCTGTTGCTCATGTTCGAATCTCCAACTGAAAATGTTTTCCGGACACCATCGATTGGGTGTCAAGGTTTGTCTGGTTAGCTGGTGTAACTACACCAGCCTCTTCCTCAGATCTGTATTTTGCCCTTGACTTTGAGTTAGATGGTGTTTGCAGAGAGAGGTGAGACCATATCCGGTGGAAACTTCCATGGAGAATATCCAGCAAAGGTATTTTATCTCACCACAGTAGCATTTATTTCAATGACATCTCTGCTCATTTTCTTCTTCCCTTCTTAGGCTCTTGACTATTTGGCGATCGGTGTGCATGAGTTGGCCTCCATCAGCGAGAGGCGCATTGAACGTCTCTGCAATCCCTCTCTCAGTGAGCTGCCTGCGTTCCTGGTCAATGAGGGAGGCCTGAACTCTGGATTCATGATCGCGCACTGCACTGCTGCGTCTCTTGGTAAGCGTCACAAAGTTCAGAAGAGTGTAACTTTCCTTAACCAAATAGTGGAAAGTTTAATTTTGACTACTGTACTGAAGTCACGTCGACCATTAACTAAAATAGATACATTTCCTTCTGCAGTTTCAGAGAACAAAGTGCTTTGCCATCCCTCCTCTATTGACTCCCTATCTACTAGCGCAGCCACGGAGGACCATGTGTCCATGGGAGGCTGGGCCGCGCGCAAATCCCTCAGAGTGGTCGAGCACGTCGAGCAAGGTCCAAAACCTGATATTAACCTCCCATATATCCACTGACATCATTCACTAATCAATTTAGCTAAAATTGCGCCCCCTACTGGAGCAGCAAAACTTACGATTTTCCAACACAATCTCATTGCAATTTGTAACTATTTTACGTTTTGGTCAATTGGTGGCTAAAGGTGCATCACATTAGCAATATTTCAGTGAAATTGCAGGGTAGAAAAAGGTCTATTGTCAATAGCGTATTGATGTATTAACTCAAAAACATTTTGAGTGAAAAGCTAAGAAAATTGCGTTTTTGTCAAAGACTACATTCACTCAAAAAAAAAAGGCTCGTAATCATAGGGTAACCTTTTTTAGTGCTATATAGCACCAATTTTGGTGCTTCAGCGGTTCTTCAGCGGTTCTTCAGAGGTGCTATATAGCACCTTAGTCAAAGAACCGCTGAAGAACCTCTGACGAACCACTGAAGCACCAAAATTGGTGCTATATAGCACTAAAAAAGGTACCCCTATGATAACGAGCCAAGAACCATTTTTGGTGCCATATAGAACCTTTTTTTTTTTTTTTTTGAGTGTTTGGATTGGATTCAGAACGATGATCAAAACATAGATGGAGTCCATCAACAGCCCCAAAGCTTCATAGTCCTATAGCTCACCCTGGGTCGACATTTCATTTGGTAACATTAGGCGGTTTTGATTTGTATGCTGTCTAATGTTGATGATCGTGTTATTTTACATATGAATCTGCTTACATATGATATCTCGCCTGTGCTTTGATCTGGAGATTCGGTACTCTTTCAGATGCGTAATAGCGCCCCTACCATATAAAAGTGAAAGCCGGAAAATTACGCCAATGAGTGTTTTCTTATAAATGACGGAAAATTCTGTCAATGGCGGGGAAAGAGTTAAATATAATGTATTTACAAAGCAGCTTTCCGTTTGTCTGGCTATCACCAGACAAGGCTCAATTTAAGATTGAACATTGGTCTGGGGAGTGTGCTCTGTATTTTCTACCTCACAAGAGGCATAATAAACGAGCATAATTCAAATGACTCTGTACACAATTGGATAGTCCTTCAACCAATCAGACCACAAGAAACCTGATCAACAGCCAACGACCCATCGCTTCTCTATCCGTCATCGTGTTAAACCTGCCAATAGCGCGCCAGGTGAATAAGCCAGTCAGTGATTAGTTCCCGCAAAAGTGTAACAGAAGCAGTAGAAATTAATGTACAGGTTTCCAGACTGAGTTGCAGGGCGAAATCAAATCGCCAGCAGATCAGGCTGGGTTTACCCAGTCTAGCTTTCCGTTGTTCACTGTGGAAAATTTGTGTGACCAAAGCAAAACTCCAGAATTCCACAGATTCCTATTGAAATGACTGGATTTCGCCTATGACATTTCGCAGAGCCACAGTAAATTAGCCTGGATGCCAGCTGAAATTAGCCCCGCCCACAACATTTGAGGTCGGGAAGTTCGGGTCTGAACTTGATCCGTTGTGGAGCAACTATGCTGGAACCAGAGCTGTTCGGACCAATCAAATTGTCAGGGCGGGCTTTATACGATGATGGACAGATGATCAACAGTAATGTAATCATCCACGTCACCAAAGAGCGCTTGGGTTGAATTTGTTCTAATCCTAAACGGAGAACTTGTTCGTATATGCATTCTCTCAAAAATGATGATCGTGCTAGTAAGTACTCCGTGTATCCTTAAAAACCTTTTTTACAACACCGGCAAAGATCGTTTACACTCCTCATCTTCTTCTACTTCTTCCAGCGTATGTGCAGTTGAGTTCTATTGACAACTATGCGTCGCTCCGTTGCTCTGATTGGTTGTAGGTCTATCCAATTGAGTGCAGAGGCATTTTCTTTCCTGGTTCGGTTGAAACACGCCCCATAAACACAGCCCAATGGAGCAGTATCAGACTCACATTCTGACTAGAATTGAGGATGACGACGTCAGGCTAACAGGAAATGTGACCCTGGACCACAAAACCAGTCATAAGTCACACGGGTATATTTGTGGCAATCGCCAACAATACATTTTTGATATGTTTACAGTAGGAAATTTACAAAATATCTTCATAGAACATGATCTTTACTTAATATCCTAATGATTTTTGGCATAAAAGAAAAATCTATAATTTGGACCCATCTTTTTCTTTTATGCCAAAAATCATTAAGATGTTAAGTAAAGTATAAGTTGATGTGTGGGCGTTGATGCGGGTATCGTCAGTATTTGAATCTGAAAGAGCGTGCGATCCGTGGGCGTGATCGCATTAGCGGCTCGCGGGTGACTGACATCTATCGCTTTTCAAACAGATTACATAAACACAGAAAATTTGTTTTCGATTTGGTTTACATTGTTTAAAACCTGACATTTCAGCGTTTCTTTAGACATATGTCTCATGTTTGTGAGACAAGTATTCACTAACCTAGAGGTCCTTTTCTGAAGAATCTGAATGAACGTCTTTGACAGAGAGGCTGCAGATCACGCATCGTGTTGGTTTTCTTTATTTTGCAAAACATTTTGTTTTTATAAGTAAAACAAAATAGAAACTTAACAGATTATAATGATGTATAACACTTGCCTGAATGATAAAAAACGACAGTTATTTGAGTATATTTTAAGAAAAAAAGAACGCTGATCACGCCGGCGCGACCGCCGACTCAAGGGGGTTTAGTAAAGATCATGTTCCATGAAGATATTTTCTAAATGTCCTACTGTAAACATATCAAAAATGCATTATTAGCTATAATATGCATTGCTAAGGACTTAATTTGCACAACTTTAAAGGCAATTTTCTTGCATCCTCAGATTCCTGATTTTCAAATAGTCCTAACAAAACTTGTTTATACAGCTTTCAGATGATGTATTAATCTCAATCTCAAAAAAATGACCTGTGATTTATGACTGGTTTTGTGGTCCAGGGTCACAAATGTGACCTCACCTTAATTCATATGAATTCGTACAATCTTATTCATACATATTCATACGATCTGCTTACAGTGATGGTTATGTTTAGCGATGGACATCACATCATACGAACTCATACAAAATTGCCACCTCCTAAAACATTTTCCCTTGAGAACAAAATTTTCTGTTATATTTGTTTGTAATTTTTGCACTTTTTGCTTTACTGACCACTGATATACAAATACAGATCAGAATGTCATTTTTGGAGATATTTAACCTGGATACGTCCGTTTTGTGTTTCCTTACAGTGCTAGCCATTGAGTTGTTAGCTGCCTGTCAAGGTATTGAGTTTCTACGCCCCCTACGTACAACGACCCCATTGGAGAAAGTGTACGACCTTGTGCGTGCTACAGTAAAGTAGGTCGAACGATGATGCACTAACCCCAAAACCTCCAATATATTGAACATTCAGGTTAATAATTGGCAAACCTTCTTTCATCTGTATTTTCCTACTTCTCTTTGTCTTTTTTTCTCTCTTTTCCTCAGGCCCTGGATTAAAGACAGATTTATGGCTCCAGACATTGAAGCTGTACATCGCCTTCTCGTAGACCAGAAGGTTAGCTTCGCTGTTTCTTATTATTGACAATTACTATCAAAACAAACCCCAAAACTCAAAAGATTTATTAATATTTGGTGCAAGGCTGGACATGAATGGTACGTCAAAAATCTGGTTGGGAAGAGTTATTACTTAGATTTACATGATATCTTTATATTCAAGATAATGATTGACCCCAACATTCTCACCCCATGTTGTTTCTTGCCTGTTGCATTCAGGTGTGGGACATTGCTGGGCCATACATTGAGAAATATTGTAAGGAAATCATCCCAGAGTCCCGCCCCTCTTCCCCAACAGCCTTTGCTCTGGACCCGCCCCCTTCACCACGGAAACGGGTCAGGCTGGAGTGACAGAGATGGCATCCTGCTGATACTGTCCTATAGTCTTACATTTAATACATTAACATGTGTTTAAGTAGAGCATTTAAAATATGTTCATATTTCAGCATAGTTGGTTCTTACTGTTGTTTAATGCTTTTTTTCCTTTGAATGGAGTTCATTTTAAGATGTTCCAGTTCTACTGTATCTTGCCATCTGTTGGTCCTTATGCAGTTTCTGAGTGTTAGTGAATAAATGTCTTGTGATATTCAGTGTTTGTTTTGTTTTGTTTTTCTTCAACGTTCCCAGAAGGTAGCACACAGTGACAGCAGGATAGAGTCTGTATCATGTTTTCATCCGGATATTGAACGATTCCATCAGTCCAGTCATGAAGGAAATGTCTTTGAACTCATGACACAGAGGTATTGTGACAGATGGAGGGATGTAGGGTCTTTGTTTTGTGGCTCACCGCCATGTGAAATATATCTTTGACTTTCCTCAGACACTGCTTTTTGTGGCTTATAGCGAATTCCCTTTTTACATTTTATCAAAATGTTCATTTTATGAGTGATTGTGTTCTCAATAGGAATCAAACCCATGACCTGAGTATTGCTAGCAAGTTCATTCGCTACAAAAATGGTTTATTGTTTAGTTTTTTTTGCCTTGCTTTTCGTTCAAAATATCTAAAAATACATTTACTTGAGAAGCAAAAAAAAATAATAATAATAAGAGTTTGTGCTTAAAAGAAGAAAAAATATCTGTCCATGTGCTAAGAAAAATTATTTAAAAAGTAAAAGGTAATTTTTCTTAAAAGAAGACAAAATATCTGTCCATGTGCTAAGAAAAATTATTTAAAAAGTAAAAGGTAATTTTTCTTAAAAGAAGACAAAATATCTGTCCATGTGCTAAGAAAAATTATTTAAAAAGTAAAAGGTAATTTTTCTTAAAAAAAAAAAGAAAAAAATATCTGTCCATGTGGTAAGAAAAATAAGTAAAAGGTTTTTTTTTTTAAAAGAAGAAAAATATCTGTCCATGTGCTAAGAAAAATTATTTAAAAAGTAAAAGGTAATTTTTCTTAAAAAAAAAGAAAAAAATATCTGTCCATGGGGTAAGAAAAAAAAGGTATTTTTTTCTTAAAACAATAACAAATATCTGTCCATGTGGTAAGAAAAATAATTTTTAAAATAAAAGGTATTTTTTCTTAAAACAAGAAAAATATCTGTCCAAAATATCTGTAAGGAAAATTATTTAAAAAATAAAAGGTAGGAAAATATTTTTTTTTTACTCAGTATTCTTAAATCAAGATACATTTACTTGAGAAGCAAAATTACATTGCCCTTTAAAAAAAATCTAATTCAAGCGAGTTTGTGTTTAAAACAAGAAAAAATATGTCCATGGAGTAAGAAAAATTATTTTAAAAATAAATAAAAATAGAAGGCAATTTTTCTTAAAACAAGAAAAAATATATGTCCATTGGGTAAGAAAAATAATATTAATAAAAAAAATTAAGGGAAATTTTTCATAAAACAAGGGAAAAAATACAGTCAGTGTTGTAAGAAATTAACTTTTTTATTTTATCTTACCCCATGGACATATTTTTTCTTGTTTTAAGCACAATCTCACTTGAATTAAATTTTTTTTTTTAATGACAATGTAATTTTGCTGGAAAACAAAGACAAAAATACTGAGTAAATATATATATACTTTCCTACTGACACTACAGCAAAAATATAAATAACTGTCTTAAAACATGCCTAAGACTTTTGCGCAGTATATACACTATATACTATATCATGTAGTGCTTTTCCATCCAAATGAGTAGTTGTATGATAGATGATGGACAGAATGAAGCTCATTATTAGTGTGTAGCTGTGGTTTTGTGGTGAAGAGTGCGGTATGGGTCTGTAATGAGGGCGGCTCAGCAGGAACAGGGATGTCAGGGGCAGCTGCTGCTGTGTGTACGAGATATTCAGTGTCCTTAACAATACTGCCCAGCCTCCCTCTCTCGCTCTCTTTTCCTCTGAAAGGTGATTTAAACTGGATTAGCTGCAACAGCAACAACTTAGGACTGCAAGAACATCTCTCCCCATCTTTTCATTTTTGTCTGTGGGAACATTTTCATGAAAAGCAAAAGGGAATACCCGCAAAAGACAAAGACTGAGAAGATTTGTACCTAAAGGTAACGTTTTCTCTTGTTTTAAATGCAAACTTTGTAGTTACACGCTTTGAACACATACTGTATATATCTATATAAAAAAAGTAAAATACTATTAATACATTTTAAAAGATATATAGAAAAATGTAAATGATGAGTTATGTGAGATATGGTAAGATATATTTATGGCAATACATTACCGTGTGTGTGAAAATGAATGCATTATGTATATCCTCCTGGGACCCAGGAATTTTCTTTTATCCACTGTAGTGGACATTATATTGTAGTCAATTTCTCTGACATCATATATGTCACAGTTTTAATGTCTACCAAATACCAAATGTTTGGAGGTTTCACCAGGACATCAACTTCTTGGTCTTTGAAAACGGCTGACATTAATGTTTAGCACTCTTATGGAAATATGATAATATTTTGTAATTATAATTTAAATCAGATTAATTTTCAAATATTTTGTTATGAATCAACAGCTCAGGAAAATGTTATGGGGTTTCTAATGAAAATATGACTTTCTGGGCATTGATTTCACTGTAGTGGACCCCAGGACTTAAATCATGTTTATCAGGCATTTTGGAGACATAACAAGTGAATAGGGAAAGAAATTACATATCAATATTCCTATCGAATATTAGATATTATTGTGAAAATGTTGGCAATTATTACTCCCGTTATTACACTTCTATTTTCATTACATGTTGCACCAAGAACACATTAATATGCAAATTTGATGCATTGTATTGAATGGGAAAATCCAAGTATGGCCATTTTACCCACACATTGCATAAAGTAAAATGATATATCAATGCATTCCGTTATATCTTTCATAACATAGTTCATAATCATCTTCAAACAAAGTTTGTTTAAAAAAAATCCTGAAACCTAAAAATGTATTGCTGAATGAAAAATAAATCCCATTGTTTTTGCCTATACATGCAATTTCATGTCATTTTATGTCCTGGTGTCAACTACAGAAGACATATCATAACATATGAATAAAATATCATTTTTCAAAAAAAAGAAAATTCCATTTGTTTCTTATGCTCTAAACAATGTAATGACATGAAAAAATACTAAATTCAAAAAACACTTTTTTTTCTGGGTCTCAGGAGGATGAGGGTATATAAAAATAATTTGAATTTTAATGCTTTATATGCATTTTAAAATATTAAAATATTGTATACACCTAAATGTAATGTTTTCTCTTGTTTTAAATAAAAAATTGTGTAAACTTTGCAGTTCCACCCAGGAAAGTTATTGTTAATGTCTTTGAACGCATAATGTATATAAAATGCAAAATAATTTAATCATATTAAATTATGCATTTTATAATGTGTATATATATAAAAACGAAACGACTAGTTATGTGAGATATGGTAAGATATCTATATATCTACTGTACATTCATATGTATGTATTTATTGTATGTGTGTGTGTGTGTGTGTGTGTGTGTGTGTGTGTGTGTGTGTGTGTGTGTGTGTGTGTGTGTGTGTGTGTGTGTGTGTGTGTGTGTGTGTGTGTGTGTGTGTGTGTGTGTGTATATACACACATACTGAATATAATGTGTGTATGAATTATGTACATGAAGGTAAAACTACTTTCTACATTAATGGTTTATTTAATTTATGTGCATTTTAAAAATAGTAAATAATTATATTATGCGTATAAATACTTTCTATTTTAATGTTTTGTGTATTTTAAAATATATAAAATTTAAATAATGACTAATTATGTGAGTAATGTTAAAGTTAAAATGTTTAACATTAATGCATATTTTAATCTACTGCACTACTTTGGTCTAGATAAATATTGCTTTCCACTATTTAATAATTAATTTGAAACGTGGGCACATACTGTAAAAACAAATATAAGTTGATTGGTAACAGATTTATTTTTATTATTAAAAGATTTTCTGTTCAGCCACAACCCTGATGCTATACACTACAACTGTCTGAATTTGTTTCCAGCAAAATGCTGTTTATGTAGTTCTAGACTAAATGTGATTTCTGACAGGAGAATGAGACTACATTTGTCTTAGACACATTTATGAAATTGTTAATATGTGTGTGTGAAGCGGAGACATGAGTCTAGATGAAGACGCGCGCTGGCTGGAGTGGGTCACCAAGCAGTTCGAGAGCATTGCAGGAGACGACAAAGAAATCGACCTGGATGAGTTTAAAACGGCTCTGAAAGTAAAGGAGGTCAGTTTACTGATAATGGAAACCTTTTATTATGCCCGCAGAGATAAATGAATATTTCTCCACTGTAGAGAACATGCAAGTCTGAACAGATCTCAATATGCTATTTTTTGTTCTCTTATTGTTAGTCATTTTTTGCGGAGAGGTTTTTCGCCCTATTCGACTCTGATGGCAGCAGCTCCATCAGTCTGGATGAACTTCTCAAGGCTTTAGATCTTCTGATCCATGGCAATGAGACAGACAAACTACGCTTCCTCTTCCAGGTCTACGATGTGGATGGTGAGATGTACAATACCATTATCTTTTACTCTTTCATTCTGTAATTCAGTGGCTCTCAACCAATAACCCAAATGACATACAGTAAAATAATTAAAGACTTTTAAATAAATTATTAATGATGTAGAAATGATATTGACAGTGGAGGTTGAGAATCACTTCCATACATTTTTGTCTGTCTTTACTAAGTGTGGAAAGACTTACAACACACAATTTATTTTCTGAAGCCCTTAAATGCGTTGATAAAATTATGTATAATGTAAACATCCCTGATTGCAGAGTATACTTGTGTGTTAAATGCAGAAAATTATGTACTAATTTGTCTAGTTTAACAAACAGAACTTCTTTGGGGACTTTTTTCTTTAGTGCAAAGGGGTTTATGGCTTCAATATTTAAGAAATGCCTCTTTCATACGATTGGTTAAACCGCCCCGTCTTCTGTATGGCGTTAAAGTCGGAATTAAACGGAAGGTGTGCTAGTGTTTTCTTCCCTATTGTGACGTAGCCAGAGTGAAATGGCTTCTTGAACAAGAACAAATGTAGGGTGGGAGTGGGACCTGATTTTGTCCAATGGGAATTGATTGGATGGTTGTGGTTTGCTATTGGTCCATCTCATGTGAGTGACAGGTTGCCCCGCCCTCACGCCAGTAAACACATCATCAGAGAAAAGAAGAGATGTTGCAGCAAGAGAGAAGAAATTATTTTGATTAAGATTAATGTCTTAATGTGAATGGATAAATCATCTATAATACTGTTTATGTCCTAAATTAGTCCTTAAACCTGGAAACTATTAGCTTTTATTCATTTCTAAATTCAGATTTTCCTCAATAAAAAGTTTTGTTTAATGGAATTTTGTTTAATGGAATTCTGCCTGCGCGAGAGTGCGATCTCGCTCCCTGAGGAAAAGCTCGACGACCTGACGCTGGCGCTCTTCGAATCTGCCGATAAAGACAACAGCGGCTCCATCACGTTTGAAGAGCTGAAGGCAGAGCTGGAGAATTTTCCTGAGGTTATGGAGAACCTCACCATCAGGTGGGACATAGTTATGCGGATCACAAGAGTGCTGATATTCAACAGTGACACAACAATAACCTTAAAAAAAAAAAAAAAACCTTGGCTAGGCTATATGTTTTTATTTTTCTTGTCATTCTCTTTGTTTATAATTGACAATATTGTATATAAACAAACTTAGCAATCATGCTAAGTGTATGGCTACTCCGTTTTTCGTTTGTAAAATAATTCGTATCCTTTTTTCGTTACTCAAATATGAAATGAATGCCGCCTTCATCATGTGCTATCGGAAATTTCGTACTTCCCACAAAAAAGTTCATCGAATTCAAAATTTGACTTGAGAGCGCGTTCATGTCCATTTTTTTTAAACTAGGAAACTATTTACGATTATTCCGATATGTCAAAATGTAGCTACATGGGTCGTTTCTGCATTAATATCCCTTGTTGCTCCTGGGAACACGGACCATACTAGGCCTATATCAAAGCATTGACTGTCTGGAAAGAAATGTTGATCCAGGAACATTATGATAAGAGGTGTTAATGTAATCAACAATTTAATTGAATCATGTAGGCAGTGGTTCCATAGACCCAGATGAGTTACGCACGGTTCTGAAGTCCTGCCTGCGCGAGAGTGCGATCTCGCTCCCTGAGGAAAAGCTCGACGACCTGACGCTGGCGCTCTTCGAATCTGCCGATAAAGACAACAGCGGCTCCATCACGTTTGAAGAGCTGAAGGCAGAGCTGGAGAATTTTCCTGAGGTTATGGAGAACCTCACCATCAGGTGGGACATAGTTATGCGGATCACAAGAGTGCTGATATTCAACAGTGACACAACAATAAGCAAGAAGTATTGAGTTAGACTATAAAGGCACAATGTGTAAGATTTTTGGATTAAAATATCATTAATAATAAACCATGGAAACACCAAAGTTGCTTTAATATATTATGTGTTTTATTAGACAGGTGAGCAACTGTTTGGATACATTCATCGACTGAAAATGAATCATTACCAATGAAAATAGTACCAAAGAAGTTGCACACTGTAGCTGGCAGTGTTATATTCCTAAATTATTTTCGTTTTGAACGAATCAGTTGACCAAGTGATTCAATGACTCACTCTTAAAGGGTTAGTTCACCCAAAAATGAAAATTCATTAATTAATTAATTACTCACCCTCATGTCATTCGACACCCGTAAGACCTCCGTTCATATTCGGAACAGAAATGAAGATATTTTTGTTGAAAGCTGATGGCTGAGAAAGGCTTCAGATAGGCCTCCATTGGCATTCAGTACATTCACACTTCCAAGATCCATAAAAGGCACTTAAAACGTCGTTACAAAGTCCATCTCACCACAGTGACTCTACAATAATTTTACGATGCGACGACAATAGTTTTTGTGCGCAAAACAAAAACAAAATAACACCTTTATCCAACTTGTTCTTGTCTTCCGTGTGTGCCTCCACGACGCATGCGCGAGAATATGACGCAGATCCGGCGTTCGGAGACATGACCCAGAAGCGATTTGTTCACAAGCAGAGGAAGACGCGTGGATCTAAGCTGTTGAATTCTACATTGATCGTGCTTTAGGTCTCGGCGTAGTTCTCAAAATGGGGTTAGAGTGTGCATTTCATGGATTCCCGAACCCCGGCGCTACATCATATTCTCGCGCATGCATCGTGGAGGCACACACAAAGGTGTTTTTTTTTTTTTTTTTTTCTCGCACAAAAACAATTGTCGTCGCGTCGTAAAATTATTGTAGAGTCACTGTGGTGAGATGGACTTTGTAACGACGTTTTAAGTGCCTTTTATGGATCTTGGAAGTGTGAATGTACTGAATGCCAATGAGGCCTATCTGAAGTCTTTCTCAGCCATCAGCTTTCAACAAAAATATCTTCATTTGTGTTCCGAATATGAACGGAGGTCTTACGGGTGTCGAACGACATGAGGGTGAGTAATTAATAACAGAATTTTCATTTTTGGGTGAACTAACCCTTTAATAACAGTCACTTGTTTAGCTCCTGAATGAATCACAGTTTCTTAACGAATCAGTTAAGTGAATGAATCAATGACTCGCTCATAAAGACAACCCCTGCTAAAAAACAATAGATCTGATAAAAAAGTAATGGTTTCAAAGATGAAACAGTGGTTTTGTAATAGTATCTAGTATTTTTAATAGTATTTCTAGTGGAAACCATTAGTATTTCTTTGTTTCTATTGGTGTTTTTTTTTATTTTTTAGCAAGGACTTGGTTGTTTTTTAAAATAAATCAGTGTTAAATCGTTAAATATGTGATTCAACGACTCACTCAGTGACCAGTCACTGGGATATCGATGAGTGCAACAGTCGAGTTCTGGATGTAAAAATGTCATTTATTTTCTCCATATGGGAACAATAACATTTATATGAGAAGATATACTTATCGTGAGGTACAAGGTTGTTAATATGCTTTTGTTGAAACCGTTGAGTCTGAACTGTTGCAGTCTGTAACAGTGCTTTAGGAATGTCGATCATAAGAGTTATATAAATAAAAACCTCAAAAATTACCAAAAAATATTATAAAATATTAGTCACTATGACTTGTACATTATATTCTGACTCTTCGGAAGACGTATACGCTAGCTTTGTGCAATAATCACTGATCAGAACAACATTTAAGAGATTATTCGCTAAATTGTCCACTTTTTGTGTTTTCGCCCAGTGCTGCCAACTGGCTGAAACCTCCTGATCAGGAGCAGAAGAAACGTAAGACTCCTCGCTATCTGACGCGGGCATACTGGCACAACAACAGCCGCAAACTGTTCTTTCTCTGCCTGTACGCCCTCCTGAATGTGCTCCTCTTCATCATGGCGATGCTGAGGAATGCACATGGAGGACTCTGGTTCATGGTGGCTAAAGGCTGCGGCATGTGTCTCAACCTCAACTGCACTTTTGTTATGGTGAGTTGGGCTCGTGGATTCATGTCCTGCAGAATTTAGCTCCAACCCTCATAAAAACCCACCTGCCTGTATAGCTTTCTAGTAATCCTGAAAACATTGATTAGCTGGTTCAGGTGTGTTCGATTAAGGTTGGAGCTAAACTCTGCAGGACAGCGGCCCTCCAGGACTGAGTTTGCCCATGCCTGATCTAATACATCATTTCCAGCAGTGACAGAAGGTTTTGTCTTGGCCCAAACTACAGGTGCTGATGTTAAGGCGTAGTCTGACGTGGCTGCGTGCCACCTGGGTGGTTAGGATCTTACCTTTGGACCAGAACATTCTACTGCATCAGATTGTGGGTTACGCCATCTTGATCTTCACCATTGTGCACACTGGCGCTCACGTCTTGAACTTTGGTAACCTGTAATAAAACTTGTTAAAAATAGTCAAAGTTTTTTAGGAATATTTTGAAAGTCATCCAAACAACATTGGACTCCCCTGGCATTTATTCTACGGACAAAAAAGTAAACTAACTGTAATAAGATTACATTTATTTAAAGGGATAGTTCAGTAAAATCTGTCATTATTTACTTACCGTCACAATGTTAGAACCCTGTCGTTTTTTTCTTTCTGTAGAACACAAAAGATGATATTTTGAAAGTCAATGGGGTTCAGAAAACATAAACGTTCATTGTATGGACAAAAAAAGTAAATGATGATAAAATTCCCATTTTTGGGGTGTACCGTCCCTTTAAATTTAGTATATAGTGTACATGACCTTGTAACATAACAAAAGCAATATATTCATGAAAAATATCCCAAATAATTGATGAAGTTATACATGTTCTCTCTGTTTATAGTCCGAATGTCTCAGAATGATGGCATGTACCGGCTGTGGGAGTATCTTTTCACCATCCGTCCTGGTATAGGCTGGGTCAATGGCACCGCCTCCATTACGGGTGTTGTTCTGCAGGTTCTCATCTGCTTGATGGTTGTTTGTTCCAGCACATTCGTCAGGCGCAGTGGTCATTTCGAGGTGAGGTGAATCGAGCTGTGTTTGCAACTTAATTCAGGCTCACATACCGAAAAACAAAACCCATCTCATATGCCTAAAGAAGTGTGGTCAAATATGTTCAGAGAAATATAATGTTTTTGTGTAGGTGTTCTACTGGTCTCATCTTTCCTACATCTGGGTTTGGGCCCTGTTGGTCGTTCACTGTGCAAACTTTTGGAAATGGTTTGTGGTGCCAGGGGTGGTGTTCCTTATTGAGAAACTTGTTGGAATAGCAGTGTCCCATATGGGTGGGCTGTACATAGTTGAAGTCAACTTATTGCCCTCAAAGGTACAGTCTTAGCCAATGTACATATTTTGGTGTATTTTGTTTTTTGGAACATTTGGTTAGTCATCCACACGCTAAGCCTCACCTCGCCTGTCTTTTTTATATGTGTGTTTTGAAGGTAACACATTTGGTGATCAAGAGGCCTCCATTCTTTCACTTCAAACCTGGAGATTATGTATTTATAAACATCCCTGCTATCGCCAAGTATGAATGGCATCCGTTTACTATCAGCAGCGCTCCTGAGCAGCAAGGTAAAACTAATAGAAAGTATACAATTATCATGTTAGTCTTGTGCTATCGTAATGCATTGCCTTGATTTGTTTCTTTTTCATTAGTTAAGTGCATTAAATGCACTGGATAAAAATCATACTCATGTTTTGTCAGTGTTTTGCAGTAAAAAATACCCAAAGATACATTAACAAAATATCAATTTAGACAAAAAGCTCATATGTTTTACATAAGAAGATGATTTACAAATCTGAAACTTGTTTTAACACAAACTGTCTTGACTTGAAATGCCCCTATTATGCTTTTTCTAATATTACCTTGCATGTAGTGTGTAATATACAGTGTTGGGGAAAGTTACTTTTAAAAGTAATGCGTTACAATATTGCATTCCTCCCGAAAAAGTAACTAATTGCATTACTTAGTTACTTTTTATGGAAAGTAATGCATTATCGTTACTTTTGCATGACTTTTTCTCACCTGGTCTGGGCTTGCTTGTTTGTTTTTTAATAACATAAAAAAGTTTAAAAGGCCCTTTCACATCAAATTCTATTCTATTCTCGTCGCTTTATAATATTAATATTGAAGCACTGCACTCACATGAACTAATTTGAATATGTTTTTAGTACATTAATGGATCTTGAGAGTGTAAATGTTATTGCTGGCTCTCAAACATTCTCTCAAACAAAACCAAACATTAAAAAAAAAACTATTTATGAGTGTTTGAAGTGATTAAAGTTTCCCTGCTCTATCTCATTCCTTCAAACAGATGTGCTGTGGCTCCATATTCGTTCTATGGGCCAGTGGACAAACCGCCTGTATGAGTTTTTTAGACAGCCGGACAGTCAAACCATTAGCAACAAGAGGCTCACCGCCAGCCTGAGGAGCAGACGCCACCAGAGCAAAGCGCAGGTCTTGGCTGAGTGCCGGAATATAAACGCATAGCAATAGAAGTTCATTACTGTGGTGTTTTATTTATGCAATTCTTTATAGGTGGGGTTATTTTGTAATCACATCATTGACATTAACAAGACTAATCGATTTTCTTTTAACATCTCGACTGGCTTCCCTCCAGTATTTTCTGGAACAAATATTGCCATTTTATTTTTAATGAAAGAGCTATAATTAAGAACTTTCGGTAACACTTTACAATCCCATTAATTAACGTTAGTTAACTAACAGTTAGCGATGGATTTGTATTTATTCATCTTTTTTATTGTTAGTTAATACAAATACAATGATTCATTGTTGATTTACAACTTGTTGATTGTAATAATGCTTTCCATATTTTCCATTGTTAGTTCATGTTAATTAATGTTAACTATTGTTAGAAAATGGAACCTTATTATAAAGTGTTACCTAACTATCGACTCCATTTACACTTCTTCTCCATGCAGGATGAAATGTTCAAGTCCGCAAGCTACAACGGAACCTTGGCGTCTAATAAGGATGATGCTGTTGAACTGACCCTGTACCGGTCAAGCATAACCCGCACAAGCTCCCAGAAGCCCGTCAGTGACCCAGAAGCCCAGGTAGACGTGGGAGACACCCCTCCGGTCACCAGAGAAGTGAGTTTTCTGTTTGAACAAAGTAGAATATATATTCTATTGTATGCGTGATACACAACAGGCAGACTTTTCTGTTGTCTTCCAGCTGACAGCAAAATTAAGCGAAAATCACAGATACTGTAACATCAAGGTAAGTCATTTGGGTTATGCTTTATTTTAAGGTGTCTGTGTTACAGTGTAATTATACATTTAAAGTACAGTGTACTTACTATATGGTTAGGATTAGGGTGTGGTTTAGAATTTGTAATTACTGTAGTAACTACATGTAACGTGTAACAAGGTCACTTTAAAATAAAGTGCTACCATAATTTAAGTTTTAATGTCTCCTTTGCCCTGGAACTGTATTCTTAATCACACACCACATCTACAGAAAATGGGATTTAACCCTCTTCGTTTAGGGGTCACACTTGGCTCCTTTTCAGTCAAAATGTAACTTTTTTTTTGGAAAATCAATGTAATACATTTTGTCCAATAATATTTTTTTATTATTATTTAGAATTTTGAGGGGATTTTACGATACTGCGATACAATTTTTATGAGCTATTTTTTCCATTAGAATTTATATATATATATATATATATATATATATATATATATATATATATATATATATATATATATATATATATATATATATATATATATATATATATAATATATTATTTTTTAAAATTAAATATTTCACATTAAAATAGAGTGCACTATTCTCACTAAAGGCCTTCACTCAATTTAATGTAAAGTATTGCATTTTAAAAAATAATATATTTTTTTATAATTAAAAAAGGTGTTAAAAATGTAAAACGTATGTAATATTGTGTATCCACCTGTATAGCTCCCTATATAAAAAGAGCAGCTTTTGGATTTCTGTTGTTGTTTTAGACATAATTTCTTAATTTTTATCAAGTTTTGCATTTAGATATATATTTAGACATTCTAAAAGACTACTTTTTGTCAATGTTTAGATATTTTTTGTTAGATAAGTATCAGGTTTTGCATTATAGTTACAGTCAAACATTAACATTTTGTCAGTCTTAATCTCATGCAGTCTTACTAGTTAATTTCTAGCAAAAGAGAGCCTCTTTTGTATTCTTTTCATTTATTGATTTTATTTCACATATTCTCAAAATCTTATCAGTTCACTGCTCTCTCTCTCTGTGTGTGTGTGTGTGTGTGTGTGTGTGTGCGTGCGCGCGCGTGCGTGCGTGCGTGCGTGCGTGCGTGTGTTGCTCTTGATATTTTAGAGTGTCACTCCTTCATTGCTGTGCACTTTTTTTTAGCAGTAGCTGATTTGTAGTTTGTACCACCAAAAGATTCTCTGAGTTTTCATATATTTTCGTATTTCCCATTCATTTACTTTGTCGGTCATATTTGACCATGAAGGAGCCAAGTGTGACTTTCTTTTTGTTTACCCTTTAAAGGGATAGTTCACCCAGAAATAAAACTCCTGTCCTCATTTCCTCGCCCTCAAGTTGTTCCAAACTTGAAGCTGAACACAAAAGAAGATATTTTGAAGAACGGGGAACTAAACCCTATGAAAGTCAGTGGGGTCCATCTACTGTTTAGTTCCCCATTCTTCAAAATGTCTTCTTTTGTGTTCAGCAGAAGAAAGAAATTCATACAAGTTTGGAACAACTTAAGGGTGAGCAAATTATTTTGATTTTTGGGTGAACTCTCCCTTTAACATATCTGAATCATGTCCATGAATATTTTGTGTATTCACATAGCTAATGCGACATTCTGATGAAGCAACAATTTTTCATTCATTTCTGAGGGTTTATTCAAAGTGATTGTCTCCTAAGGAACTGTACACATTTGGTTACACCTTTTTTTTGTTGTTGTTAGTGCTATGTGGACGGTCCTTTTGGCACCCCGACCCGACAAATCTTTGCATCTGAGCATGCGGTGCTTATCGGCGCTGGAATCGGCATCACTCCTTTCGCATCCATTTTGCAGAGCATCATGTGCCGGTAAAGACACATGATGCAACATCTCCATTCACAAAACCACATCCATACCACATGCAAGCCCTTTAGAAACACTTACATTGTTATGTAAACATTTATTTTTGTCTCTCTTTTTTTCCAGTTATCGCATGAGAAAGCAGAACTGCCCGAGTTGCAACTACTCCTGGTGTGAAACCATCAAAGACAATGAAATGAAGCTGAGGAAGGTAAACGGGGCAATCATACAAATGAAAACTGGAATAGATTTAGGAGAAAAACACGATTCATTAGGGCCAAAACCATGTTTTGCTACATTCTGATTCTAAAGAGCATTTGATTGTACAATAAACTTTATCATTTACACTCATTTTCTTGGAAAAGAGTATACAGTTTAAATGCATGTACACCAATCAGGCATAACATTATGACAGGTGAAGTGAATAACACTGATGATCTCTTCATCACAGCACCTGTTAGTGGGTTGGATATATTAGGCAGCAAGTGAACATTTTGTCCTCAAAGTTGATGTGTTAGAAGCAGGAAAAATGGGCAAGCGTAAGAATTTTAGCGAGTTTGACAAGGGCCAGATTGTGATGGCTAGACGACTGGGTCAGAGCATCTCCAAAACTGCAGCTCTTGTGGGGTGTTCCCGATCTGCAGTGGTCAGTATCTATCAAAAGTGCTCCAAGGAAGGAACAGTGGTGAACCAGTGACAGGCTCATGGGCGGCCAAGGCTCATTGATGCACGTGGGGAACGAAGGGGCCAATAGTGGACATGTGAGAATCATAACTGGACCACGGAGCAATGGAAGAAGGTGGCCTGTTTTGCAAAAAAGCAAATATGTTAGACCTCTACCAACAGAATTAGAAAAGGTTATGTTTTATGAGGATCTAGTACAAACCAAATTTCACTGTTTCACAGTTCTAAAGAATCATCTGAATCCAAGAGAGTTCCTTGGGGTATAGATTTCAAATATGACCTTTCAGATTCAGAATGGACCCAGATATGTGTAATTTGTGAATTAGTACTAGATTTAAGCTGAAACAATACAACTGGTTAATGCGTACTTGCGTGTGTGACCCCCGAACATCCCAGATACCTGTTTTAAATGGCAAAAACATAAGGGAACATTCTTCCATTGTATCTGGGAATGTGAGGTGATCAAGACATTCTGGCACAAATTCACAACAATAATTTCCTCAACTATCTCAACCAATTCCAGTGACCCCTGAAATATGTGCTTCGAGTTTATCATTAGCAGGTTATCACTAAAACGATTGACATTTGTCTAGTAGCATTTTACTGGAAGAACATAGAAGGTCCATCCATTGATTATTGATTGAAAGATCTGTCGCATTGTATTGCATTGGAAAGGGCAAACTAAAAGGCTACCACAAAAATGTGGGATCTTTTTTTTTTTTTAATACATTTTCTGGAAAATAACCAAATATCGACACAGGCAATATGAGATACCTCTCACTCCACTGACTGATACGTGCATGTATGTTGTCCTTTTGTACTCGAAAATATGTGGATATGTCTTTTTATAATAACTTATTTACCTGTGTAATCGATGAGGGTGGGTTGGTGGTCAGAGGATGGGAAGGTAACAATAAGTTTTGTTTTCAGCAAATCTGAGACATGTTATCAGGCAATCTTCAAACAGTCTTTCAAACAAAACTAAACCATACATTTTAAATAAAGTGTACACTTTAATTTGAAGTGATTAAAGGGTGACGTTTCGCAATGCACTAGCATATAGATAGATTCAAAGCTAATAGACATAGATCATTTCGATTTCCTGCAGGTGGACTTCATTTGGATCAACCGAGATCAGAAATCCTTTGAATGGTTTGTGAGTCTCTTGACCAAGCTGGAGATGGACCAGGCAGATGAAGAGCCAGAGGGTAAGAGAGAACAGAAGAAAGAGAGAGATGGGCTTGGCACAGAAATGGCAAATCATGTTTGTTTTTATGTTTTCAGGCCGTTTTTTGGAGATGCACATGTACATGACATCAGCCCTCAGTAAGAATGATATGAAGGCCATAGGTTTGCAGATGGCTCTGGATCTGCTGGCCAAGAAAGAAAAGAGAGATTCCATCACGGGGCTCCGCACACGTACCCAGCCAGGCAGGCCAGATTGGGCCAAGGTATGACAAGCCCAGTATCCCCTTCCCCTTCCCCTTCCATTCTTCTATCTTTGTTTCTCAATGATGTTTATGCATTTTCAGGTTTTCCATAAAGTGTCTGAGGAAAAGAAAGGAAAAGTTCATGTGTTTTACTGCGGCGCTCCTGCTCTGGCCAAAGTCATCAAGGCCGAGTGTGAGCATGTCGGCTTCAAGTTCTACAAAGAACATTTTTGAACCGTTTACAATCATTTCAGTCGTTTGAAATCTTACTTCGGCTGTTTTTCACCACAAATAATAATCGTCTTGCTAATGTGTCTGATGTTGTATATTTTGTAAAGCTCATGTTGTCGTGTAAGTAACCTTTGAACTCTTTTAAGCAACCTGTGTATGTTTTCATTCATTTTAGAAATGCCTATCATAGTTATGTACATTGCTTTTTGTCTTGTTTTAAGAAAATAGACACTACATTTGGTGTCATGTAAAATTGTCTTATAAATAGCAGTAAAAAGTAAATTTACTAGAAAATACACAATATATAGTAACCCACATGTAAATACAAACATGGAAAAAAGTTACTTGTTAAAGAAAGGTGTTCAATATTCAAGATTTTAATTATGTACAACTGTTTATATATATATGTGTGTGTGTGTGTGTGTGTGTGTGTGCGCGCATATATATAGGTCTATATATCACTCTATTGAATATATATATATATATATATATATATATATATATATATATATATATATATATACACATTATGACCACCTTCCTAATATTATTTTGGTCCCCCTTTTGCTGCCAAAACAGCCTTGACCCATTGCGGCATGGACTCCACTAGGCCCCTGAAGGTGTGCTGTGGTATCTGACACCAAGATGTTAGCAGCAGATCCTTTAGTCCTGTAAGTTGCGAGGTGGGGCCTCCATGGAGTTTGAGGGGCCACCTCAAACTCGTTGTTGCAGCCCCATTCGCAACAAACTGCGATGCACTGTGTATTCTGACACCTTTCTATCAGAACCAGAACTTCTTGAGCAATTTGAGCTACAGTAACAGTAACAGTCTGTTTGATCGGACCACACGGGCCAGCCTTCGCTCCCCACGTGCATCAATGAGCCTTGGCCGTCCATGAGCCTGTCACCGGTTCACCACTGTTCCTTCCTTGGAGCACTTTTGATAGATACTGACCACTGCAGACCGGGAACACCCCACAAGAGGTGCAGTTTTGGAGATGCTCTGACCCAGTCGTCTAGCCATCACAATTTGCCCCTTGTCAAACTCGCTCAAATCCTTACGCTTGGCCATTTTTCCTGCTTCTAACACATCAACTTTGAGGACAAAATGTTCACTTGCTGCCTAATATATCCCACCCACTAACTGCTGTGATGAAGAGATAGTGTTATTCACTTCATACACACACACACACACACACACACACACACACACACACACACACACATATGGTAGGCTATATATTCTCTAGAGTAATATGTACATGTTCAAAGAGCATACACGATAAGCTTTTGATATCTAGCCTACTGTAACTATGTGACACATATAGGCTATTGCTTATCAGTGTTTGAAATCGTTAGATATTGTGTAACGGACACAAACGTGTTTCCCATACGTGTAGCTGTTTGTGATTGTGGGAATTCTCGGATTTCCTAAATAAAAGTCAAACCCAGACATGTATTCGCTTGGTTTATAGAGACATCTTGCGATTATGTGCAGCAACGCAACACAAGCAGCAATTTCTTATCTGTTTATCATTCAAAATTCCAATAAGATTCTGCGCAGAATATTAAACCTATAAAAGTTTTCTTATTGCAATTTTTTTTTACCTCAATATTATTCTAACATGTAATGTCCAATAATCATAATCAAATAAATGCATACTCGTAACATGTTTTTAATATATAATTCAAAAAAATAATATATCACAACATTCACCTTATGTCACACCTATATCTGTCATAAGATTGGCTGCCACGGAGGTCCGTCGCCTCTCATTGGCCAGTGCTGCATCAGTACACGGGTAGCATCTACTATGTTGCAGATTTGAGGCGAGAGGAATCTTTCAACATATATATATTTCTTTGTCTGCCTATGTTATGCGTTTATAGACCCTCGCGCGGACGTCGTGCTGGTTTCAGGTGATCGTAAGTATGGTTTCATTGCGTTTTACAGCACTGCATGTTGTTCAGCGCCTTCATTCGCATTCAAAATCACATGAGCCCTCGCAGCTTCAATTTAGAGTGATGCGATTAGATTGTATAATCATTCGCCTGTGTATGTGCTGAAGGATTAGTGCTCATAACGGGAATTGTTTCTCATTCATAATTTTGACCATGTTAAATCCAGATATAGTCTAGTATATAACTGCACATTAACGTTTACATTTTGTAATATGACTGACAGGCTTGACCACAAGATTCTGTAAACCAGTGATTTGTGATGGTAAGATTTGACATTTTGTCATTTTTATTTGTGGTTATTCCTAGAATATGACAAAATGGTGGACCCATATTCACCATCTTTACCTTTGTTTGCAGATGCTGCACCTGAATCGGGACCGTAAAGGTTTCCTGAGATGTTCTGGTGTCAGTTCCACTATCACCGCATAGCTGTGATGTGACAATGCGCTGTCTGGTGGCTCGAATCAATCACAAGACTCTGATAGTCATCTGTGCTGTGTTTGCCCTCATCACTATACTGCTGTGGAACAAGTGCTCCAGCGAGAAAGAACTGCCCTCACAGATCAGACCTCAGCTGGAGTTTGCGCCCACCCCAGAGAAGGAGGAGGAGAACGGGCAAGCCCCCGAGGCCCCGCCTGGATCCAGAGAAGTCACTTACGAGCAGATCGACTGCCTCATCAATGAAGATGTCGTCATAAAAGGCCGTAGGGAAGGGGGCGAGGTGTATCTGCCCTTCAGCTGGGTGGAACGGTACTTTGACGTCTACGGACGTCTGGTGCAGTATGATGGGACGGAACGGTTCGAGTTCTCCCACAGTTACTCCCGGGTGTACGCCCAGAGGGAGCCTTACCACCCAGATGGTGTTTTCATGTCTTTTGAAGGCTACAACGTGGAGGTGCGGGATCGGGTGAAATGCATCAGCGGCGTGGAAGGTAGTTGCCTTAAATCAGGTGGAGCCAACCCTGCTTGAGGAGAGCTACCGTCCTGCAAAGTTCAGCTCCATCCAGGGGCCAAATACAAAAATACCAAAATCCTGCTGTGCCCCAGTATAATATTACTGATAAATCCTTGTCAGTCAATGGAGATTACCATGTAACAACCTAAGAAACATTTTCCCTGACAGTATTTCAGCAATCATGCTGTGTGTTTTCAATCAGATGTTAAAAGTAGGACAATTCCAGATTCGCTACTGAATCACTTTTAATCAGCTTTGCAAAAAGGTCTGAAGTTGTTTGCGAATCAGATTGATTCATTCGGACAGTTCACTGAATTGTTTCCACTGGTCAAAATATTAATGCTGCATTCACACGGACTGTCGGTGTCAACAGACATCACATCACATTACGTTTCCGGTGTTGCATGAACGCAATTGGTTAGCGTCTGCGTTAGGGCAGGGGTTTTCAAACTGGGGTCCGGGGCCCACCAGGGGTCCTCCAGAAGGTTCTGAGGGGTCCCCAGAAAAGACAAAGCGAAAATGGATAAAGTCTACCAAACATTCTAACTACATACTTTCCAGAATTGTATGTTTGCTTTGTATCTTTCTGGTGAGTTTTTCTCACTATAGTCCCCTTTATCTTGCTCACTGGGGTTCTTAATGCAGGACATAAGCTGCCTACATACATTTATTCTGAAAGTTGCTTATACAAATCATTTTTAATTGAAAATGTTCTTCTTCAGGTTTATACATCCAACACTAAGTAAAGCCAATTTAAGTTTGGAAAGAATATGTTGCATTTATAATGTCCCACTTGCTATGTATCTAACAGTTTAAATGTTTTTTCGTACATAAAGATATATAAATGGATTTTTGGAAGGGGGTCCCTCATAAAAGTCTAATCATATTTGGGGGTCCTTGGCATTATAAAGTTTGAAAACCCCTGCGCTGGGGTATTTGCATAGGCGATCTGATTGGCTAATGCCTGCTGTGAAAATTTTTCAACTTCTGCCGCAGTGACACGACGCAACAGAACCCATAATTCAGTTCAGCAACGCATGACGTCAGCCATCCTAGGTGTATATGAAATTCTTCTTTCAGACATCGGAGTTATATTAAAGAATATCCAAGAATTATAATGGCAGTGAATAGAGGATTTGATTTTGAAGCCCAAAAAGTGCTCCACACGGCTCCGGGGGGTTTATAAAGGCCTTCTGAATTGAAGCGATGTGTTTGTGTGAGAAAAATATCCATATTTAAAACTTTAAAAACTAAAATAACTAACTTCCGGCAGGTGGCCTACCCATGTCAACTTTTTCTCTCACAAACACACTCGCTTCGCTTCAGAAGGCCTTTATAAACCCCTCGGATCTGTGTGGATGTCAGCATGGATGAATGCATTGTTTTAGGCTTCAAAATCAAATCCTCTATTCACTGGCTTGGAAGAGTCAGGACGTTATTTAATATATCTCCAATTGTATTCGTCTGAAAGAAGAATGTCATATACACCTAGGATGGCTTGAGGGTGAGTTAAATCATGGGGTAATTTTAATTTTTGGGTGAACAAACCCTTTAACGCAGACGCCCCGTGTGAATGCACAGCAGAAAACAAAAAGAACGCCGGATGAGGTGAATATTTACCTACAATCCATTTTAGGAAACAAAACTTGGAAATGCCTTATAGTTCCGTCAGCGATAAAGCAGATCTTTATTGTACGTGCACCTTGTGAACGACTCTACTGGAGGTAAAGACAGTTTATAGGCTTTATCATGAACAGTTTAAAATATAAAACATATCAAAATTTAGGGAAACTTCTGATTGGGTGCTTGTTCCTCAGTAATAAGGAAAGTCTAGAAACACTCCAATCCCAAACTAACACACCTGAAACAGATCAAGGCTGCATCCAGGGTTGCCAGGGTTTCATAACAAAACTAGCCCAATTGCGTTTGGGGGGTCCCCCTGTCAGCATTTTTTTCATGGGTTCCCATGCTAAAATTTGCATTCCCAGGGCTAAATATTACATTATTGGGGTCGCTTCAACCCAAAATAAGTTTCATGAGGTACCTTCGTGTGCAAACTCTGCCTGCAAAGTCATTGAGAGGTAACAAGGCAGCTGCCTAAGTTTTCGGATGCACCCTTAGTCATTTAAGGTTACTTGAAAGCAGGTGTTGAAGCAGATTTGGAAATAAAGTCTGCAGGAAGGTAGCTCTCCTTGAGCAGGATTGGCTACACCTTGCAGAAATGGTTTCATACTGAATTATCCCATTTCTAGGATCAACCTTTTGTGTTTTAATGTTCACAGGTGTTCCAATCTCTACCCAGTGGGGTCCTCAGGGGTACTTCTACCCCATCCAAATAGCTCAGTATGGGCTGAGCCACTACAGCAAGAACCTCACCGAGAAGTCACCTGACATAAAGATCTACGGCATGTTGGAAGAAAAAGAGGGCTCAAGTCCGTGGGTCGTCCCTAAGGGTTGCACGCTCTCCAAGCTCCAGGATCAAGGTCGCTCTGGGTTTGCGCTCCATTTTGTCACAGCAGGTATGAAATCCTAGTTGTTGTATGGACTGTTTAGCTGTTATTTATCATAAATGGATGATATTACTTTGTGGTATTTCCATAGAGAACTCCGATGGTGTGTCTTTGGTTTTGGACAACGCGAAAGATTTCGTCCTGACCTTTGATGTGAAGTTCGCCTCCAACGGTAGCGTCTCTGTTGTTCTGGAAACCACAGAAAAGGGACCTCCTTACATCATCCATTACGTAACTAGCCCAGTCCTTCTTTCCTTTAAAGACCGAGAGGTCACCTACGGCATCGGCCCCCGAGCCACCTGGAGTTCCGTCAGTCGGGATTTAGTAACAGATTTGCGTAAAGGAGTCGGTTTGTCCAACACTAAAGTGGTGAAAGCGACCAAAATCATGCCTCGCCGTGTGGTCCAGCTGGTTCTTAGAGGTTCTGGATTCATCAGCAATATCACTGTGTCTTCCACCGCACACATGTCTGCCTTCTTTGCAGCCAGTGATTGGCTTCTTCATAACCAGGACGAGCACGGAGGGTGGCCCATCAAGGTGACCCGCAAGCTCGGAGAGGGCTTCAAGAGCTTAGAGCCCGGATGGTACTCCGCCATGGCCCAAGGCCAAGCCATGTCGACGTTGGTGAGGGCGTACCTGGCAACGCATAACCCTGCATACCTCGGCGCTGCAATCCGAGCAACATCACCCTTCAAGAGGACTTCGGAACAACGTGGCGTCAAGGCGACATTCATGAACAAGTATGACTGGTATGAGGAATACCCTACAACTCCCAGTTCGTTTGTTCTTAACGGCTTTATCTACTCTCTGATTGGGCTGTACGATGTGGCGGAGACGGCAGGCAACAAACTTGGTCGAGAAGCCGGCATACTCTTCAGTCAAGGACTGGAGTCACTCAAGGCCATGTTGCCGTTGTTTGACACAGGCTCTGGAACGGTTTATGACCTGAGGCACTTTACCCTTGGCGTCGCCCCTAATTTAGCACGCTGGGACTACCACACCACTCACATCAACCAGTTACAACTGCTCGCATCAATCGACAGCGCCCCCATTTTCAGGGAATATGTGAAACGCTGGAAGACTTACCTGAAAGGAGGGCGGGCCAAGCACAACTAGACGTTCTCAGTTTACTTCATTGTCAACCAATAGTTCAAATTTTTATATAAAATTGCCCTCTGAACATAAGCGTTTTTACTTTTCACAGAAAAGGGTGCATATTGTATCCGACTTGATTGCTTTAAAGTGTCATGTTGAAGAGTTGTTGTACGGACTTTAGAATGTGCAGTCACCTATAATATTTATTTCCAAAATATGGTATATTTGAATGTAAGAAGCAATGCACAGTTATGCACACAGCTTTGAAGGAAGCACAGAAGATTTGCTCTAAAATAAAATGACTGTTTATCTTGATAAATGTGAGTAGTAGTCATCATGCTAAGGATTGTGTATTAATGCATCTATGAATAGGTTAGGCTGTAAAAAATGTTATTTATTACAAAATATTAAAATGAGTGCTTTGCATTAGAAATGTTTTTAAACTATGTGATCTTTGTATTTAAAGCACAATCCTATCATAGGTTGTCATGATTGGATACAGTTGCACAATTTTAATTGTTTTTTAGTATGTAAGTATTTAAAGCTTAAATAAATGTGCTATTTTAAAACTAAAGTGTTTCTGTGAGAAATCATTGTGACACAAATGGCACATAGTAACAACACGGTATTTTTACGGAGTACCGTGTAAAACCTGACTTTGTGCCTTTGCAAAGTGTCTTGGTATTATGATCCGACACAATCACTGTACATGATACTATTTTGTAAGGACTTTTACTTTGTTCCTTTATGTAACGCCACTTAAATGTTTTAAAGCCTTAAAATACACTTCTCTCTAGTTTATGACTACATGTAAATTAAATTAAACAAACGTAAATCAATACCAAAGACCATAATAAGTAATGGAGGTGCAATCCACTCTGCAATTGATTAACCGACCTAAAGCAGCTCAATGCAGTCTTCACTCGATTAGTATGCCTGCCTACGCCGAGCTACCCACAAAACAGTTAGCTAGCATCATTTCTCCTATAGCTACCCCAACACATCCTTTCAATGTCACGACAATCCAAACGGTTTGATTGAGATACTCCTAAATGACATGAATGAAATCTGCTCGGCGCTTCGGATCGGTCGGTGGTCAGTCCAGGTCGGTTAATAACGATCCAGCTTCGGCTAACAGGCTAAGAGGCTAACAGCGCCTTCGATGACATTTCACTGACAAACACAACAGAACAGGTATGTAAAATATCGATTCACGGTTTAATCTGCATTTCAACACATTTAGAGTGTAGTTGTGGTTATGTGACTGTTAGAACTAGAATATGTTTAAACAAATGAATGTTTATAGCGAATAAACGGTGGCTAACACTAGCTTCAGTTCAGTTTCCATATTTGGGCGGGCACGGCATTGAGTTATTGTTAGTCACACGACCAGAAAACACATTTATTTCGTTTATTGATGCTGTTTATGTCCATGTTTTGTTGTGTCCAGTTGACTGTTAATCAAATGTGAATGAAGATTTCACTGGCATGGCGTGGATTTAAATGCCTTGTTTGTTTACATGGTTCAGCACATCTGATAGGGCTTTAATAGTCCCCAGCAACATAAATATATAATATGGCCATATCAAAGGTACATTTTTGGTGTAATATCATGGTTCAACACCCATAAGGTATTCCTTTAGCTGATCTGTCATGTAAAAGATGGTAGAGTCCTTGTTGGACTTGATTGTTGGGCCCATTGCAGTCATAACAGACCTTTGTGTCTGCTTAACAGCTGTAGTCAGGAGATATTGGTTTTGCATATACTGTTAAAACTTTGAAATTAAGGGTTTTGCGGCATGATTAGTCAGTTTTGTACAGATATCTGTCTGGAGATAAGCTGTCATTTAGGTTCCATGTCTCTCTGTGTTAGAAATACAGGGAATGAACACTGGACTGGATCTTGGTCTCTTTTATTTCATCAGTGAATGATCTGTCAAAAGATCTCCGGTGATTATTATAAATGTTACAGACCTATCGATTGCGGTGTGTTGATTTAAGCTTTGTGTCCGTCCACCAGTCTGCATGGCCGGCGTGCTGCTGAGTTAGTGTCCGGCCCGTGTGCGAGGAAGGCCGGCCGGGCCGTGGAGCACTAGAGAGGAAAAATGGCTGTGCAGAACAGGAACTCAGTGCTGATCCTGTCGGGTCGAGAGCGAGGAGCTCGCATGCTGGGCACCCAGCGGCTCCTGCAGCAGCTGGTGGAAGACCGAACACGCTGGATGAAATGGCAGAGCCAGGTAGGATATCAACCTTAATGTCTCTAAGGGTTCTTTCTGGCCTACACTCAGCAGACGTTCCTATACGGACCAGTTCAGGATTTCAGAATCAAAATAATGAATTCAATTTTTAGCAGCAGAGAATATTCAAAGGCTTGCACTTCAGCTGAAATTGGCAAATCTGTTTCCTATCAGTCAATTATTCCAATCAATTGTGATTTAATCATAAGATTTTTTTAATTAATGAATGAAATGCATTTTAGCATCCTTAGGTCCCAGTTTTATATTGTGTATATTTGTTGTTTAAAAAGGGGGAATATAAAAAACATTTAGAAAATTAAACATTTGAAAAATCGGGATGGGTGATATCCATATCTTTTGTAACCATATTAATATTACTAATCCTGTTTTACTGTATAAACAATCCCTATCTTGGTCATCGTATGTGTTTTTCTTGTATAACGATAAAAATAACAATAACATCCACTGACAGTTATTCATTTAGCAGCGTCTGCAAAATTAATAAATGTAAATGTGTGCAAAATAATACATGTATTAAGGGACTAAATTCAAAATTTTGCACAGTTGAACAGTTACATTGAAGAAATTGCCATGTCAAGCTCTTGATTTTTAAATGTTGCCTGCATTTTTAGCAGATTTAGCATTTTAATTGTTAAATTAATTTAATATGAATCTAACAGTTGATATATATATATATAAATAAATAAATAAATAAAAATTAGTGCTGGGGAAAAATTAATTGTGATTATTCGCACCCAAAATAAAAATGTATCATGTATTTATAAATACGCATGCATGCATCAAATTTTTATATTTTCTTAAATATATTTTATATATATTTATATAAAGATAAATAAATATATCTTAAATATACTTATATATTTGTATATATAAGATAACTTATATATACAGTATATACATGCAAATATATAAATATATACATACGTGTGTGTATTTATATATACATAATAATTATACAGTAGAAGCACATATATTATGTTAACACAAACTTTTATTTTGGATGCGATTAATCGCAATTAATCTTTCCCTAGCACTAGTATATATAAATATACACACACATGCATGTATATATTTAAGATTTTTTTAAATATTTATATATAAAATATTTATGTATATATATGAATTATTTACATTTATTTATACATACATATATATATACTTGCAAATATTTCTTAAATATACCTGCATGTGTGTGTATTTAAATATACATAATAATTATCCACAGTACACACATTATGCGCAAAACAAACTTATTTTAGATGCGAATAATCGTTTGACATCGTTATATATACTGTCAAATCGATTAATCACGATTAATCACATCCAAAATAAACGTTTGTGTTTACATAATGTATGTGTACTGTGTATAATTATGTATTTATAAATACACACACACACACACATGCATGTATATATTTATGAAAAATGTGTTATTTATATATAAAATATTTATATAGAATATAAATTATATAAATATTATACACGGTATATGCATGAAAATATATTATGTACGTGTATTCTTATATATTCATAATAATCATACATAGTATACATTTTTTTTATCTTCATAATCCACCAATGTGTGTAATATAATTGTCTCAATTATTTCTACAGAAAGTAGAGTTGCCGGATAATCCACGATCAACCTTCCTGTTGGCCTTCAGTCCAGATAGGTAACAGTAACATTTTCAACAACAACAAAAGTCTAGAAGCTAAATTACTTGTGATTTACCTCATTGTCTGATGTTGCATTTACATTTTTTATAGGAATCTTGTGGCCTCAACCCACGTCAACCATAACATCTACATCACAGATGTGAAAACAGGAAAGTGCCTGCACTCTTTAGTGGGCCATCGACGCACACCTTGGTGTGTGACCTTTCACCCCACCATCCCTGGGCTGGTTGCCTCTGGGTGCCTTGATGGAGAAGTCCGCATTTGGGACCTGCATGTGAGCATCAGTCTTGTTTAATGTTTTAGTTCCTCCTAAGATGTGCGGAACTTCCCCTTTAGCAAACATTCTTATCTTGCGTGTTAATTTGTTTGATTTTCTTACCGTTCAGTAGCAGCTCAAAGCAGTTTGTCTGGTCTGGGCAAATTGCAAGTCGTCTACACAAATACCTGGATTTGCTGTTTAAATAAACATTGTGGATGTTTTTTCCCTATTCCCAGGGTGGTAGTGAGAGCTGGTTCACAGAGAGTAATGTTGCCATCGCTTCTCTAGCGTTCCACCCCACGGCTCAGCTCCTCCTCATCGCCACCAACAACGAACTTCACTTCTGGGACTGGAGCCGACCAGAACCTTTTGCTGTGGTCAAAACCGCCAGCGAGACAGAACGTGTCCGGTGGGGAAGCAATCCTGTCATAGTGGTTAACATGAAATAAAATATTGACCTTATTTCCTTTTTTAATGCATGTTCCTGTCTTATTGTGCATGATTCAGAGCATGTTAAAGGAAAAATGTTTATCTTCATAATCACTAATGTGTAATAAAAAGTCCTGACCCACTTTTAGGTTGTGAATGCCAGTTGATGTTGACTTTATGAATTAATGTTTTTCCCAAAATTGTTCATCCTCACTCTTTTTGGCCAGGTTGGTGAGATTTGATCCTCTAGGTCATAATCTTTTGACCGCTATTGTGAACCCATCCAACCAGCAGGTTAGAAAAGACCCCTTTCCCTGTCCAAATAGCTGTAATGTAATGTCCCTTTTCAGAAAGTGATAAATGTAATTTCATTGAGTGTTTTACCTGTTTGTGTAGAATGAAGATGACTCTGAAGTTCCCATGGACAGTATGGAGATGGCTTTATTCCGCCAACGGTCTCTTCTACGCTCCCCGCCTGTACGTCGCACGCCCATCCTGCACAATTTCCTGCACATCTTGTCCTCTCGCTCTTCTGGGGCACAGGGCGGCGATCAGTCCCGTCCCACCCCAGAGCCCCGTGAGCCTCCCAGCATACCTCGGTTTCAGTACCCGGTGCGGACGGAACCGAGTGACCGCCCTGCCTTACAGGGCTGCACGCAGCATTTGGGAATGGGCTGCCTGTGCAGTCGCTGTGCCGCCTCGCGGAACTTATTCACGCAGAATCCGACAGGCCTCCAGCCTTCGGATTCGCTTCAACCACAGACTCAGCCGGGCCCTTCCGCCTTTTCGCCCGCCCCCAGCCAGACCCGCACCTCCACGGATCGACCTTCTGCTTTTAGCAGTGTGTTCAGCGGGACTGCAGGGAACTCTACACATCGGGGTCTCTTGCCTCTTAGGACTATTGATCCCTTGGGGTCACAGGCACCCGGTTCTCTTGAGGCCCCCGGGCGTCTACCTGGGGCTGATTGGTCTGGTAGTCTGCTGAGCACAGGACATGAACATGGGTTAGGTGCGATTGGGGTTGAAAGCAGTGGCGGAAGGGGTGTGGTGCCCCCTCCTAGGACGAGCTCCTCTTCTATGGATCTCCTCTCTCTGCGCAGGTTCCCCGATGGTTCCTCTTCATCACCAATATATACATCTGCTACGGAAGGGCGGGGCCTAGTGCTGCCTGGCACGGATCCCATCCGGGGACGAGCCAACGATGGCACTAGTAGCGGCCATCACCCTTTCTACGACAACACTCAACGCAACAACCCCGCCTCCATACGCAATGTCCTGCAGTGTAACCTGAGCCGTTACTTCATGGAATATGAACGCATGCAGGAGTTGGAGCGACCCGGTGGGAGTCGAGAGGTGGCAGGCGGACCAGGACCCATGCAGGAGCTGCTTAACAGTAGCATGGACACAGAACGGCCCGGGCCTTCGCATAACGGCTCTTCCCACACTGGAAATGGAGGCGCAGTCGCCGGCCCCTCGCAAAACCACCCCAATCGCTGCCGTTCGTGCCACAACCTGCTCACCTTCAACCACGACACCCAGCGCTGGGAACGTTCCGGTCAGACCTCTTCTTCCTCCTCTTCTCAAGACGGGCCATCCTGGCCGCTTTCAGTGCCTCCGTTTGAGGACCCGGGTCAGGGTGCACGAGTGGAAGCCCGAGCCCCTGAGATGAGGCCTATGGAGTTGAGCGAGGCCTCCTCTGGTCTACAGGAGCAGCAGCCCATGGGTCTGGTGTACAATCAGGAGACGGGGCAGTGGGAAAGCGTGTACCGGCAGCCAACGGCCAGCGCTTCGTCTGAGGCAGCACAAGACGCCTTAAATCCAGAGGTGCCTGTTGATAATCCGGACGAGGACTCACTCAGGAGGTGAGGAAGAAAAAGGTTATTAAAGGGTTGGTTGATGTGCGTAATGTTGCTGGTTAATCATAGACAAGTTACGACGCTCAAAGCAAAGGGAGCTATTTTCTTTTAAAGAAATCGCCTTTTAAGGACTAAAACAAACGGCTGGTAGGGACTACAACGAGTTTCTTCACTGGTTAGTGACATCACTACCCCTAAGATTTTACATAAGCCCTGCCCCCAGGAACACGCAACAAAAGGGGTGAGGCCATGTTGGGCTGCTTCAGAGAAGAGGAAGAGCTGTTGTAGTAGAGCACATAGAGCTGCATCTGTCTTTTCACATTAATTGCAAAACAGTATAAACATACCTGTTTAGTTGACCTTTACCTGTTCTATCTTCATGCAGCTGATATTCTCTGGCTCTGAAGGCATCTTACAATAGTTCCCACAAGAGCAATTTATAGATTATCATGTCAGAACATGCTAATCGATGACTTAAAGATAGTTAACTACACATCAGCTTTATAAATCCATCAACTAACCATTCAGAAACGCCCTGTTGCATTCTACATGTTGTCACTTCTTGGATGGAGTCTCTCCATCATTGTCCGACTCCAGTTTGAACATAAAAGGCTGAATAGTTTCTGACCTTTTCAGTGCATGAGGTAATCGGAGCCATAGATATACATAATAAAGGCTAGATGTCTCGTCCGCGCTGCTGGCCAATGGAGGTCGACGTCCGCACATGGCGGCCATCTTGTCACAGGCACCTCGCTCACTCGTAACATTGTTTTCATGGTGCTTGTACTTTTTAAATTACCATAACTTGCTCTATTTTCGACCGATTTTCAAACTGGTTGGTTTGTTATAAACGTCAGAGATGTAGTTATGATACTGCATACTTATGAAAAATTGTTAATAATTTGTTCAAGCATCCATAATTATAGCCACGTTAATAATGTTTGTAAGAAACCAAACCATTTGTAAATCCGTCAAGATTTCAGTATGATAAGAGTATTGGTGTTCATGCAGATCACTCGCCCTTACATCAGGTACCACAGAGCCCTGCCTGTGACAAGATGGCCGCCGGTGATGACGTTAGAGACTCCGCTGTAAGACATCTAGCCTTTATTATGTATATCGATGATCACAGGAGCTCTTGAAGCCCTGCCCCCTTCTGGAAAGGGGGGTCGGGAGCATTTGCATTTAAAGGGACACACAAAAAGGCACGTATTTTGATCGAAAAATTCACATACACACTCAGAGACTTATTGTAAAAGGGGCATTATAGGACCCCTTTAAGGTGCATTCACATTAGCAAAATTTTGCAGTCAAAAAAGGTCAGTTGTCAATAGTGTAGCAGTGTATGAAGCACAGCTCACAGAAGTCACTTCAAACCATTCAGCTTTCTACTAGTCAGCATGGGTAACTTGCATGACCAACTTGGACATGTCGCAAAATCTGCATGGGGAAATCTTTTGTTCTTACTGTGTGTAGTCCTATTGTAATGACCAGATTTCGCCTGTAAAACAACAGTAAATGCGACCTCACCTTTACAGTGTCTTTCCTGTTCCTTATTTGTTTCTCATCTTTTGCATTAGGAGGTTGTTGGAATCGTCGCTGTTTCCATTCTCTCGATACGATATGTCTGGCTCCAGAGATCATCCTATATACCCGGATCCTGCCAGGTACCCGCTTGGAAACAGTTACACTCCTGTACAAACTCAAGGCTGGTTATTGGGCTTCAGTTTCAGAGTTTGACCCATCTTACCCTCTCCCACATCTCCTCAGGCTGTCTCCAGCTGCCTATTATGCTCAAAGGATGATCCAATATCTGTCTCGGAGAGAAAGCATACGCCAGCGTTCACTGCAGAATCGCCTACGGACGCTCTCAAACTCTCAAGCTGAAAGCCAGTCCAATAACCCATCCTCCACTCCACCGGAAGCCAGTGATGGAGACTATGAGGACATAGAGTGAGTCCGATAATACTCATGCTTAATACTTTACCATTACTGTTATGTGAATCCATGTTTTCATCTTAGTGGTTTTGGATTTTTAAGAGTTTAATATTTCTTTTCTCCTGCTGTCACAGGGAGCCTGGAGACAGAACAAGACACAGAATGCCCCGCAATGCTCGAATGTCGGCTCCCTCACTCGGGCGCTTTGTTCCACGGTCAGTGTCATATGTGACGTTTGACATTGCCTGTCATACATGTTTGGGGTCGGAAGTCTCTTGTGCTCACCAATGCTGCATTTATGTATATACGTCCTATTAATGTAAACATTTCTTCATGTATTTTCTGTCTGAAGGAGGTTCCTGTTACCAGAGTACTTGCCTTATGCTGGACTTTTCCATGAAAGGGGTCAGTCAGGCCTGGCCACTCACTCCTCTATTAACAGAGTATTAGCAGGTACAGCAAACAGTTATTTTTCTTTTCATTTTCTTTCCCATCTTTCTTATTCTGTTTCATTTATGAAGCATTCTGAATCATTTTTCGAACTACAAACTAAAGAGAATTAAACAGATCTACCCATAATGCTCTGTTGCAGGTGCATCTATAGGTGACGGGCAGTCAGCTGTGGCGAGTAACATTGCCAACACCACTTATAGGCTGCAGTGGTGGGATTTCACCAAGTTTGACCTTCCGGAGATCAGCAATGGTACGTTCTTCCAAGTTCTATTGGTTTTGAGCTAATGAATCAGATTTTGCTTGACTTTATCTGAATAGGTAGCACTTTTAACTTCTTCAGAAGCTACTAATATGTTTGTTGTGCATCTTATTTAATCATATTTTTTCTTCTTTTCATCTTAGCCACTGTGAATGTGTTGGTTCCTCACTGTAAGATCTACAACGATGCCAGCTGTGATATTTCAGCGGACGGGCAGCTGCTGGCCGTGTTCATTCCCAGCAGTCAGCGGGGTTTCGCAGATGAGGGCATCCTGGCCGTCTACTCCCTTGCTCCCCATAATCTTGGAGAAATGCTGTACACCAAGAGATTCGGTTGGTGTTAAGGAACAGTTCGCCCAAAAATTCAGACCAATAACGGCAGTTAACACTGTGACCATTCTGGCTTAGTTTTAAAATAGTGGCTTTTTTATGCTAGGAATTCCTCTTTGAATTTTGTTTTTAAACCCGCATTTCAGGTCCAAATGCAATCTCTGTGAGCCTTTCACCCATGGGCTGCTACGTGATGGTGGGACTGGCCTCCAGACGGATCCTGCTCCATCCCACCACTGACCACATGGTGGCGCAAGTGTTCCGTCTGCAGCAGCCACACGGAGGCGAGACCTCCATTAGAGTAAGACCCTGAAAATGCCACTCATTTATCAATAAGTGCAGGTAAAAAAAAAAAAAAAAACTTTTATTAAAAATATGATTAGGTTTAAACTGGTATTTTGGGTGAGTTTATTATTCATAGACCCAACAAAGCCATAAAAATTGATTCAGGACTGTGACTAACACTTATGGTCTGTTTTCTCATGGCATCTTGCAGATGATGTTTAATGTGGTGTACCCCATGGCTCCAGACCAGAGGAGACACGTCAGTATTAACTCAGCCCGGTGGCTTCCAGAGCCAGGCATGGGATTGGCCTACGGAACCAATAAGGGCGACCTGGTCATCTGCAGGCCAGTGTAAGTAAACACCCAGCTAAAACAACCATCACCCAGTAGACCATCTGGTCCACATGCATATCTTTAGTCCTTAGCAAATTTGATTGTCCTTATCAAATCGTAAAACAAAGTAATATACACGTTATTAATTTACAAAGGGTTTTTATCCATTACAGTATACCTGTTACAGAGACTCCAAAACCTTCTAAGGGAACATCCTAACTGAAATAGAACCTCATACATGACTAGTTACATATACAGCAACACACAAAGCGCACAAGAGGCTTAAGCATGTTAGCATGTTGATAAGCTAATAGTGTGAATTTCTAATAAGTATTAAAAAAAAGCATACAAATATTTTTTTGTATATTTTATACTAAAAAAAGTAGCGATACAAATTGTGTTAATTGACTATATTAATAGTCAATTAACACAATTTGTATCGCTACTTTTTTTAGTATAATGAAATATTAATATTTATAGCTTGTTTTAACATTTTTATATTTGTATGTAGTGTAAAAATATATAATATATATCTAATGCATTATGGTGTTCTCTTCTGGCTGGAGGATATGATATATTGCTGCTTTAAATTTTGGCCAAAAGAAAGGCATCTAAGAAAGTAGCACAATAAAACGACTATGAAGCCTTAAAATTGGGGATTTCAAGCGATTCATTTTTTTTAATCTAATTAATTACATGATGTGCCGATTAATTAATCAAATTAATCACACATCAATTTTGCATTTTAATTATTTTTATTTTTAATTGCGTTGCAATTATTGTGTTTATTATTGAGAAAAGCATCCAATAGACATGACAAAGAGAAGCTTTAGAAATATCTTATTTGTTTCAACATAATTTATTAACATAACATTTAGCTACTATAGCCAATTTTCAGAAGCTACATCTGAATTGGTATTTCGATATATTTACGGACAGTTTATAGCAGCCTAGAGGTGGCATAAATGCATCTAAATAATAAACTAAAGCTGCCAGTAGGTGGCGATAAACATCTTAATCAGTAATTCATTGAATCATTGAGTCGTTCATTCATTCGATTAGCTCAAACGGTTGATTCATTCCGGAATTAAATGGCTCTCTTTATGAAATGAGTCATTGAATCGTTGGTTCACCCGATTTTTTTGAAAATGCGAAGCACAAAAGTTCTCCTGTGGCTTTATATGTAATATTTTCATTGGCAAAATATTTTGTCTAAAATATAACACAACATTAACTTCATATTATTGAACTGTTGTATAATATTACATTTGCACATTTGTTATTCGGGACAAAAACAACACTTGTGTGATATTGCAGTCGTTGCTCATGTGACATTGCTTACCTATATATGAGACACAAACTCATACAGGGGCATTTTTGCCCCAATATCCTGAATTTTAAGGACATTCTAACTGCATACTATAGGCTACATCACACAGTGAGTTATTGCCCTGTTTCATATTCGTCATAAATCACCTGCATGAAATGTTAGATGACCATGGGTGTGTGCGTTAAATGTGTTAATTATTTTAACACATTATTTTTTCCATAACTACTTAATTAAATTAACACGTTAAATCAACAGCCCCCCATACATCCTCTGTAGTCAACTGCTAAGTTTTGCAAAAGAGCAAATGATAGTGATAGTTTGCAAATTGCTTCTACTTAACTTTTTGGCTCCCAGCCCAGATCTTTAACCAGTACGCCACACCATCCATCAAGAAAAACAAAACAAGTGCCACAGTGAAGCACAGGAGCCATGGTAATTGCAGATAAAACCAAACACAGTTTAACGGCGCAATAAAAGCTGCGTTTTTACAACCAGTAATTTCCATAAACGTGTTCCAGAGCCCGTGTCAATATTGATTAAAAATGCCAAATACTTCGAGTTGATTCATTATAAATCATCTTCATCTTTATCAATTAAATAGTGACTCGAGTTCCTGGTCCCAGATCAGTGTCAGTTTTCAGATGTGGACTATTATGAGGACTTTTAATAAATAACTGATACCTGAAGCCGCCTTTCATTAGATTACCTTCTTCATTAGTGGCAGGAAACCCGGGTGTTCAACTGGAAAAAAGCAATTATTGTTTTTTAACAAGGTTACAGGCCACATTACCCCCTGTGCCCCATGACTTTTGCAGCTCATCGCTTTCAAGGAATTCTCCCCTAAACTGATGGGTTTATAATCAGATCACAGCCCACGCGGACAGATGGAGTCACAATAATGTCACAATAATTCCATTGCTGCTTTGCCATTCAGTTGTTCAGTTTTGTAATTTGGGCAAATCCTGGTTTTAAACGCATAATCCGAGATCTTCAAGAATACTTGATTCTGATTGGCCGTTCTACAATCAACTGTATAATTGACCGTTGTCACAGTCAATCGATGCCCTATATAGGATCATAGATCTTGTATGCTGTTTCCTACTCTTCACATGATGAAATGTGATATTTAATGTCCATTTATTGATTTAGATATTTGGTGATTTAGCTGTGTTATAAATGGGATAATGTACAATCACCCAGCCATTATCGCAAAATGAATCCCTACGGGGTAGTCTCGCGTAACCAGACCTCAGACTGATGGCAGAAGGTCTGCTTTCATTGGCCAAGGACCACCCAAGAGGACGTTTGACTGACTAAAGCAACCAATCACCGTTTGTTTTGCTCATTGGCATATTTAGGAGCGTTAGTCTCGCATAGACAGACCTTCAGACGGATGGCAGAAGGTCTGGACTCCATCGCAGCTCTCATTGGCCAAGGACCGCCCAAGAGGACGTCTGACTGACATGTAAAGTTAGTTTTGTTCTTCGTCGTGTTTTAGGGGCGTGAAAATGTAAAGTCGATGTCCCTATGTTAACAGACTAAGAAACTTTTAATTCAAGAACATTGTGCAAGTTTACTGCAACAATACTTTTGAAAACCCAGCGTTTAGTTGATCATAAGCGCTCATTGTCACAGTTGTAAACACGACGGCGTTCTTCTTCCATGAGGGGGTTTGGCTTCACGCCGGCTTTGTTTCCAGGTGGACTGTTAAAGAATGCGACACACACTGCTCCCAGAAATCCTGTCGAATTTAACCAATCATGATGATTCAGCCAACGCTCTATGGATGTGAAGTCTGAGGCTTAGACAATAGGGGCGTGGAAATTAAAGTTGATGTCCATAATGCAACAGACCGGTGTGCAAAACTCTTGGACATATTTTAAAGAATCTATGCCGTGAACTTCACATACTTTTGAAAATCCTACGTTTAGTTAATCCTGATAAGCCCTCACTGTCACAGTTGTAAACACGATGGCGTTCTTCTTCCATGAGGGAGTTTGGCTTCACGCCGGCTTTGTTTCCGTTAAAAGTGCGAGACGCAAGTCTGGCATAAATCAAATCAACCAATCAGGTGCCGACGTTGAAAGCCCTGAAGTATTTCCAATTTTGTGTGCCATATGCATCAGACATTCAGCCAACAGTCTGTGGGCGTGACGTCTGAGGCTGAGACTACCTCTGAGGTGATGGAAAACCTGAAGTAAAGTTACTGAGATGTGCAAACAAGATAATGTAGTCTAAAATATCTGTTTTGTTGTCAGTGATTTCCGCAGTGATGGAGACAGTCCGTCGGATCTGAACTCGGATTCTTTGTTTACTGTCAACAGCAGCAGCCGAACCCGTGGAGTGGAGCGCCCAGGGTCAGAAATGAATTGAATTTACAAGTCGTAGCTTGTTATATCATAGTCCAGTGTTTTTCATGGATCCAAAAATGCTCATTTGTGTTTATTTCTTATAGGACGAGCAGGTCCGGCTGGAGATTTGACCGAGACATGGGCCTTATGAACGCTATTGGCCTGCAGCCGCGTCAGGCCACGCCTTCTGTGACCTCACAGGGGACGCAGACACCAGTGGTGCGACTGCAGAATGCAGAGACCCAGACGGAGAGAGAACTTCCTGCAGCTAGTACCTACGCACACACATCCAGACACAGTAAGATATTTGCATAAATGCAATTTGCACTAAATCCACTTTTTTAACCCTCTGGGGTTCTTCATCTATGGGTCACACTCAATCCCGCCCTCCTGGTCATTTTTGACCCGAAGGTCCTAAGATAAAAAAAGATTTGAGTAAAATCAATGAAATATATTTTTGTTCAATAATATTTTTTCTTTTCTTTTTTGGTGTTTTGAGATAATATGGTTTATAATTAATATTTATGCAATAATTATGACCCATTTTTTCTCATTGAATATAATAAAAAATGTATATATAATTGTTTAAAATTTTTGATTAAAGCTGTATTTCATTTTAGAGTCAAGCCTTGGCCTCATGAAAGCAATTTTTTAAATGAGATCGGTGCTATCCGGTGGACACATTGAGCATTTTTATCACGCAATAGCACATTTTTACCACTATAGTGGATCTTGCGTTTTATAAAAATGTTTTAAAAATTGTAGCTTCATCGGAATGGTCCGAAACTTGGTAACTTTATTGGTACTTGGTATATGAAAACCCAAAACAATTGGGGACAGGATTTGAAAAGTCTAAGTGGTCGTAAAAAAAAATAGTCACACTCAGGACCTTCGGGTCAAAAATGACCCCCATAGGAAATTAATGGGAAATTAGTTTTTTTGTGCATACAATCTACAAATCAGCCAGGATGCAGAAAAAAAGGACTCAACAGTGAAGGGGTGAATCTCTAAAACATCAAGAGTTCAAAACAGACAAAAAAACACACACACACACACACTTATACACACAAAAAAACACGCACACACAAATTAACGCGTGCCATTCCAAAAGCTAATTGTGTTTTTGTGTGTGAGTTTTTTTTGTCTGTTTTGCTCTCTTGATGTTTTAGAGATTCATCCCTTCACTGTTGAGTCCTTTTTTTCTGCATCCTGGCTGATTTGTAGATTGTATGCACAAAAAAACTCTGTATTTTCATATTTTTGCCAATTTCCCATTCATTTCCTATGGGGGTCATTTTTGACCCGAAGGTCCTGAGTGTGACTATTTTTTTTACCACCACTTAGACTTTTCAAATCCTGTCCCCAATTGTTTTGGGTGTTCATATACCAAGTACCAATAAAGTCACCAAGTTTCGGACCATTCCAATGAAGCTACGATTTTTTAAATTTTTTATTTAAAAAGAATTTGGGTCAGAAATGACTGAAGAGCCCCAAAGTGTTAAAACAAAAACTATTATACAGTAAAAATGTAGCTAAAAATATATATTTTTAATAAATCAACATAATGACATGAAATTATTTTATTTATATATGTACATAAAAACTAAACAGGAATATACACAATCATCAGGCATAACATTATGACAGGTGAAGTTAATAACACTGATGATCTCTTCATCACGGGACCTGTTAGGGGGTGGGATATATTAGGCAGCAAGTGAACATTTTGTCCTCAAAGTTGATGTGTTAGAGCGTAAGCGTAAGGATTTGAGCGAGTTTGACAAGAGCCAAATTGTGATGGCTAGACGACTGGGTCAGAGCATCTGCAAAACTGCAGCTCTTGTGGGGTGTTCCCGGTCTGTAGTGGTCAGTATCTATCAAAAGTGCTCCAAGGAAGGAACAGTGGTGAACCGGCAACAGGGTCATGGGCTGTCCACCGCTGAAAGCGCCAACAGTGGGCACGTGAGCATCAGAACGGGACAACGGAACAATGGAAGAAGGTGGCCTGGTCTGATGAATCATGTTTTCTAACATCACGTGGATGGCCGGGTGTGTGTGACACCTTTAGGGGACTAGTGGAGTCCATGCCGCGACGGGTCAGGGCTTTTTTGGCAGCAAATGGGGGACCAATACAATAATGTTATGCCTGATCAGTGTATATCTACATATTCAGTGGGGTCTATATGACCAGTATATGATTTTCTTTCAATTAATTTTTTTAAATTTGTGTTCCAGATTATTAAAACAATCTCTCAAACACGATTTTCATAATTTGTTTAGTATTTTGTTTGTCCTTTTTTTTGTCATAACTTTTCTTTGTTTCTTTTTAAATCCTAAAACTTTTATTCACAGTATTAAATGTGATCTTAAATTTTAGATCTTCTATATATTTTTACTAAAATAAATGATTTTAATACATGAATTACACTTGATTTTCTTCTTTGAACATTGAGTGATTCATTAAAGTTGACTGTTTTAACATTTTTATTAAACTTAATAGTCACATAATCAATTTGATCTTCATTTATTATATTTCCAGTTAATTCATTTTGAAGATTAAATATATATCGCCCAGCCGTAATGGCACCAATGACAGACCTGCAGTGCTCTTGCTCAAGGCCACAGTGATTCTAACGGATATCTATAACGCTCCAGTTAATTTCTCTGTAACCAGGTTAAGTAATATTGATTATGTCCACTCAGAGCTGCCAAATGTGTTACTCTTGCAGTGGTTCAGATGGCCAGCACCAGCACTGAGAGACACACACACCCAGAGATGACACACACACTGTTACACACACCGGTTCAGGCATCGGTTTCAGAGGGAGCGCTGAACCAGACCAACTTGCCCGCCACATATCACGGTAAATGCTTTGTCTCACTCTTTCTCATCCGGTCTCTTCCTCTGTCGTTTGACACAGGTAATGGAGTGAAATTGATTGAACTGACCTCTCCGAGATCTGTGTTGTGTTCTACTGAGGGCTTTACACTGTTATTACTGTTTCAAGTGCTTTATTACCTGCTGTTAGCTGGTCTAATTTAATTTGCACCCTCGTTTTCTCGATTTAATGGGCCCCAGTGTGCACACATGGAGAGATAATAGATAACTTGCTAAGACCTAATTGTTGTTGGGTTGGTTTTTTTTCTTTGGTCAACCAAAACCATACGTGTGTGTGTGTGTGCTTCACATTACTTGGCTTTTGAGATAACACATAATTATCATAAATAAATTACTCATCTTAATTATGTTTGCTTTCTTCGGCAGTCTTGCGTATTATGTCTGCCCACTAATTTTCCATGTTCTGAAATTAATGCAGTCTCGTTTTGTTTGTTTTGCTGTTATCTGATATGAGTGTCTGGTTTATCTTAGCGGATTCATCAGCCGAGCCCGGTCCGGGAGAAGATGCACTGTCTCGGATCCGCCGCCTAATGGCGGAAGGAGGAATGACGGCCGTGGTCCAGCGGGAACGCAGCACTACTATGGCCTCGATGGGCGGCTTTGGAAACAACATCGTGGTCAGCCATCGGATTCACCGCGGCTCGCAGACCTCGGTCAGGACGACTCAGGTGGGAAACCCAACCGCGGAAACGCCCGCTGGACTCGCTATCCCGACTCTTTTTCACACGGAACCCTTGGTAGACTCTCTAGAAGCTCCTGGGCCATCAGGGTCCAGCAGAGCCCCACTTCCGGCACCGTTTACAACTCGCTCTGAGGTCGCGAGGGTGTCTCCTATGGTCGAGCCGGACTTGTTTGGCGATCGTCAAGCCGGTGTCGTGCAACACCACCCACCCCCAAGCGGTTTGAATATGTCCAACCGTAGCAACAACAATAACAATGACCATAGCGGCTACAGTCAAAGCCGGAGCCGGGATTATCCTGATGACCTGTACGGCAGATAGTCTTGCATCTGGTTTTCTTTCAGATGGACATCTTAAAACTGGTCTGCATGGTGCTGGAGCATTTCGTGGTAGACCCTTTGTTACAGTGACAGAACATAATGTTTGGGGCGGAGCCTCAGTTCTGACTCCTCCCACTCTGGCCTTATTTGGGAATGAATGAGTGCCAAGTTTTTCATGCCGTCTCCTTCACCAGGAGGCCTCAACCTCACCCTTTCTGTCAAAACAACAGATTCTCGCTTTGGGGAAGCATCATTATTGCACTTGCGCGTTGCACTTAAGTTATAATTTTTCTTCCTTTCAAGGTTGAGTCTGACATTGCATCATTCCATGCGAGAAAGGACATCATACTTGAATCCTTCCTGTACTGCAGTACGGAATTACACGGTTGTAGTTAACCACCCTTTCAAGCTCCAGGATAAATCGTCAGCCAATCGAAGTGCCAGTTGAGGCTGGGGGGCGTGTCCTTACCGATTCCTTTAGATCCCGTGGGGTCTGTTTTCGGTTTGAGGAACTGTAAAGCAGTAAAGACTCTTAACACTAACTCTCTCAACATCCTCTAACGGTTTTTGTGTTCAAATTCAGAGAATTATGCTTGACGTGATTGTTTTTTTTTTGTGTTCGATAATGTGATTTCCAGTCATCCGGTTGATCAGTGTCTAGAACAACATCTGCTCTGAAGTTCTCAGACTGGAAAGACTTGTGCGCGTGTCCCACTAAACGTCCAAATGGCGAATTTTATGATGGTTTTTAATTTGAATTTATTTATCTTGTCGTTTGAACAATACACTTTTGAAAGCATGTTGTCTGTAATTGTCCATTGGATAGAAAAAGCAGTTCAAGAACCCTCACGCCGGTTGAGATCTCTCATATCTGCATGCGTGTCCAGTTCCAGAGCTTGTAAACGAGGAGGCGGGCTGAAGCTGAATGCGGAAGGCGGGGCTTAAGCAAATGAGCATGTAGGCTGTCGAACGCACATGCACATTTAAGTGACATTTTTGGTACGCTGAGCAGTTTTTATTGGGCTTTTGTGCTGTTAATTGCGTGTATGGGTCAGTTCGCAGTCGCGGTTTTTGCGATTTTAAATTCCCGATGCATTTGTACGAATCCTACATATGTGATTTCTCAGAAATACCTTCACTCAGAAACAAAATGCAAGACCATTACAGTTCTTGTGCCAGATTTTAATGCTTAAAACGTAATAAGTTTTGCGCAATTCAGCTGCCAATCAACCGATTGGCTAAGGGTTTCATTCCATTCTACCAAACACAACACGCCTCTTATGATGCGTAGGAGACAAATGACAAGTGATTGCACTTAAGCACCATTTTCCATTTCCAAACTGCACCGAGAATAATGTTACAGACAATAAACCAGACATATCTCTTTCTTCGATCTGGATTATGTACAATAAACACTTGAATAACCCATAAAAAAAGCATTTTTCGTCACTTAGGAGAGTGGCGGCCCTATAAGCGCGCACACTGCTGAGAGTCACTGAGGACGGGCACTGTTTGTATGCGTGTACGTGTGGATGTGTATGTCTGTGAGTGTCCGCCACTGAACCTACAGAGTTTTATTATAAATAAATGTAGCATTGTAAATGTAGAGATGATAAATCAAGAAGAAAAAACTTAAATCCATATTTCGGGGTGTATTTTTGTTTTGTTTTTTGGATGACATACTTGCCTTGTGACTTCTATTGTGCTTGTTTAGATTCTCGTGTACGATTGGTCAACTCTAGCGAAGAGTTGTCAATGCATTTGCATATGCACAGGCCTTTCGTTAACAAGCATTTATAAAAATGATTATTATTTTATTTTAGCTGCTTGGCTTGAATTAGCTTTTTTTGTAAAAAACGGTCCCCATTATAGGAATGGTTTGTGGATGTAGTTGGATTGTGGTCTCATAGCAAGCGATGGCAGCTGAGGAACCTCTCGGAAACCGCGTACCATTTGGTGTTTTCCCATGAGTTCAGTGCCTTGGGGAGTCTTCTCCTTACTGAACCACAAAAGCCGACAATACCAGAATAGCTCCTTCATAAGCCTTTTGAATGTTGAGTGTTTTAGTAATTGGTAGAAATATTGGAAAGTCTGGTTGTGTTGGCTGTCATTTCGATTATTTATTTTACTCTTTGTGTGAATGACAAATGCAATCCTGGTTTTAAAAAAAATGCATCTATGATAAGAAAAAAGGACCTTTTTACTTTTAAACTCCATTTGAGAATATGCTAAAAATCTTGTACCATCATTTAAGGACACATCTCATTTTTGACCATATGCACACCTTATTATTATGAGTCACTTCATGCAGGGTTTGTTTTAGACTTTTAGGACAATTTATGTGTTTGGACGAGAATAGTTGACGGCGACCGAAAGTGTGACATTTTAACTGTGTAACTGTGTTCTTGTTGGATGTGTGGTTATGTATATGCTTTTCACTGCTGGATCGGTACCTTAGCTGAAGTCATGATAGTGGAAAAGACCAGAATTCAACTTCCTCTTTTGCCCAGACAAGAGGGGTGTGTTGTTATGACTTACCATAAATGTGTAGTTGGTTCTTTATTTAGTGAAAATGAGGATTAGGTGTTGTAAAAGAATTTCGTGGGACACCAAAGATCCTGTGGTAATGACGATTATGAGAGTTTTAATAAAATGGGAATATGGAAATTAATTCAGTTGTTTTTGACGTTATTTATTATTAATTATTATTTTTTATTAATTATAATACAGTGAATCTCATTAAACCTGTCTCAAACCTATACAGGCCATATTTTTTCCCCATAATATCAATACAAAATTAATAGCATTTGTTATTCTTGAACTGAAGTAATTTGTGTGATCTTCTTTTACTGTAATGTTGTGAAAAAAAAAAAACTCTACTACAGCAATGATAATCACCTTAAAAAAAATTAAGAAATTTCAATAACTTGATAGTAAAGAGGCCTATTACTGTAATGACAATTAAGCATATTTTCCCCAAATTCTCGTTACTGTAATCGGTCTGGGCATATTTTTTTCTTATTTGTATAAAACTATATTTTATAATATTTATTGTAGTTTTTAATTTTAGGTTTATTTGTATCTTGCCAATTTCCACAACAATTAAGCATATATTTCCCAAATTCTCATTTCTATAATTGCTCTCTGCAATTTTTTTTCTTATTTTTATAATACTATATTTTATAATATTTATTGTTGTTTTTTTAATTTTAGGTTTATTTGTATCTTGACAATTTTCACAACATTTAAGCACATTTACGCAAAAAAAAAAAAAGGTCACAAAAACACACAATACAAAAAAATATCTTAAAATATATTTGGACCAATTATGGTAATGAGAATTTGAGAAAAATTTGAAAAAGGTAGTGAGAATTTAAGGGAAAAAAAATATTTCTTAATGTAGGCTTAATAAATAAGGCTAAATATGCTTAACTGTCTTTATGCTAACAAAAATTTTCTTATATTTTTCTTCTTGCAATGTTTGTGAAATTCAAGGCCCATTCACACCAACAACAATGATTATAACGATAACCATATTAGCGTCCACACCAGCAGACGATATTGTTCTGTTTATTCTAAGTTTGTTCTGTTTATCCTAAGAACGCGCTTCAGTTTTGTCGTCTGCCGCTTTAAATGCTCGAGCTATGATGGATTCTGATAGGCTGTCAAGGTTTTATCATTCATCAGCTGGAATTTTTTCCCCCTAAAAGTTATTTCAACGATATCGTTTATCTGTGCCGTTATAGTTGTGGTGTGGACTCTACTATTCTTTTATACTTGAAACGGCATTTAGAACTATATCTGGTAACACATTTTTTGGTGTCCTTGTTACATGTTACACTGTAAACCGTAACGCTCAACAGGTTTGAGTAGAGCCAACTCAAATCAAACAAATTAGTTCAAACAAATTAACTTTTTGGAGTATTAAGAACTTTCTCAGAGTTCTCAGAACTGACACATTTGAAGTAATCTGCATTTTCATTGTTTTGAGTTTTATGAACTTGTTTCTTCTAATTTAGACTAACTTAAATTTAACCGAAACTGGGCTGAGATATCTATTTACCAGCATGCTTTGCCATGACACTCAAAAGCGACAGTAAATGACAAAATTAAATGTTATTAAATGCTTTTTTTGTGCAAGATTAACGTTAAGTGTGAGATTTAGTAGTGTTTAATGTTTTATGCTAGTTCAGATGAGTTTATGTTGGGTTTTTTTTTAATATAGGTTACTATCATGAGCTTAGTTTGTTAAATGTGCTGTCCTCATTCAGCAAGTGCTATGCTAATGCTACCAAAGCATTGTGTAACTAATTAGCAAGGTGGGATTTATTGAATTAGCTAGTTAAAGCTAGTCAAGTTTCTACTGCAAAAATTTGTGATTTGAGATTACATGATATTTTTAAGTGAAATGTATGAATTGGCTTACTCAAATATTTCAAGTTCAGAGCAATTAAAATGTATTATTACAAAATATCTGCAAGTTATTCCGGTTTACAGTGTACTTACCATAGTAAAATTATGCATAATTGCAAGTAACTAACCCTCAATCAAACCTTAATCCTACCCTAAACCTATAGTAAGTACATGTTGTTAGTTAATATTACTCAGTACTTAAATATATAATTACACTGTAACAATGACACCTTAGTATAACCCTATATCTTTATCATCCTTGGTGTGAACAGGCCTTTACAGTCCCAGCATCCTCATTACAACATTACATTTGTAAACATCTGTAATTTGTTGCTCCGCGTAAGATATTTATATGAAATTGAGAAAAAGCTAATCAAATATTATAATAGAATTGTAATGAAATTAAAAAGACCCGAAACGGCTGTGGAGCTGCATTACAGCTCAGGTAATTAGATTCTGTTATGTAACCGCTGCCTTCCTCTTTAGATGACAGGAACATGCTTGAAAGAGGCTGCACGAAACCAGGAGGAATTCGGCAGTAATACAATCCTTCCACATTACCTTGATCATCATCTTCCAGTAAATTCAGTGTATTATTGAAACAGCCCAAAGAGGTTGGATAACTTGTTCCTGGTTATGTGTTCGGAAGGTGAGGATGGGTGTTACTGTTTGAGGAATTAAAAGTCCTCCCAGTCGTTCTCTCATTCAGACGGAGCAGGAGATCATGGAGGCTGGATCTGTCGTTTTGTCAAGGAACGTTGAATGGTTCGTTTTCAATGGTAAGTTTGCTGATGAGAGTCATGAATTGAAGTCTTAATTTTTTATGCATTAGATATTTTTGTGTATCAACATTTGAAGAGTAATATATACTGTCAATAATGTTCAGTTTCAAGTTGTTTTGCTCATGTCAAGTTGACTTAGTTTATGAGTTATGTCCGTTTTCTTGTCGCAGGCTCCTTCACAAGTTCCCCCAGCATGCTCAACAGTAGCATGCCCGAAGAATCATACTTGGTGCCGGGAAGACCACGTCGTGCTTTCGGGACTTTTGGGGTGGTCGTCATCATACTTATCACTAGCTGCATCAGCCTTCTAACAGTCCTGGGCAATGTCCTGGTTCTGCTTTCAATCAAAGTCAACCGTAATCTTCGCACCATCAACAATCACTTCCTTTTTAGTCTTGCTTGTTCAGACCTTATCGTCGGTGTGTTCTCCATGAATCTCTACATTGTTTACGCCGTGAAGGGATACTGGCCTTTGGGACCGCAGATGTGCGACTTGTGGTTGGTTGTGGATTACGTGGTCAGTAACGCCTCGGTGATGAACCTCCTTCTGATCTGCTTTGACCGGTACTTCTGCGTTACCCGTCCTCTGAGTTACCCAACCAAACGTACCGCAAGGTGGGCAGGGGTCATGATTGCTGCCGCTTGGTTGCAGTCTCTGCTTCTCTGGGCGCCAGCCATCCTGCTTTGGCAAGCTGGGAGGGACCGACGCAACGTCCTGGAGGGACAATGTTACATCCTGCTCCTTGCTAACCCTGCTGTAACCCTGGCAACCACCATCCCAGCATTCTACATTCCTGTTGTAATAATGACGGTACTGTACACGCGGATATCCCTAGCCAGTCAGAGACGGGTTTGTAAGTTGAAGCCTGAATCCGCAAACTTGCTGAAACAATCCAAGACAAGTGGAGGAACATCTACCACAAACCCTGACCTAGTGATTGACATTAAACCAGAAGAAACGTGTTCGTTTAAACGAGATTCGGACCTTGTTAGAAGCGAGCGACTCTGCAGCATGCCTTCCGAAGAGTTCAGCAAAACGGATTACTCCCTGGATTCAAGCCCTGATGCCTGTGCGGAAGACCGAGGGCTGGATGCAGAAACCTTGAGAGCGAAGAGCTTGACAGACGCTTGCAGGACAACGCAACCTCACTGTTTTCCAAACCATACTACCGTTCAGGTTCAGCGGCAAACATCTAAGGTCATCTGCAAGAATGCCAGACGAAAGGCTCTGAGAGAGAGGAAAGTGACAAAGACCGTCCTTGCCGTTCTTCTAGCCTTCATCGTCACCTGGACGCCCTATAGCGTTATGGTTCTGATTGGTACCTTCTGCCGCTGGTGTGTCCCTGAAATTCTTTGGATGGTGGGCTACTTTCTGTGTTACGTCAACAGCACGGTTAATCCAGTATGCTACGCGCTCTGCAACGCCACGTTCAAAAGAACCTTTAAACGACTCTTGATGTGCAAGTTCAAAAATCTGACGTTAAAATGAGCTGGACTATCAAATCTTCAGTCCCCTGACCAACCAACGAATGACCATGATTTGCTAAAACATTGTGACTTTGAAGCAGTTTTACCAGAGGCAAAAGTGAAACAAAATGTGTTGGTTGAGGTTATGGATGTTTTGTCATGCTGATATCGCAAGCATTTCATGTACAACTGTATGAAATATCGTAAAGAAGATTTTAAGCTGTTTGCGAATGCATTCTTATTTTTATGAGCACTGTGTTGGTTTACTAGTGTAAATAAAGTGTTCAGTGTTTATCATGTTGCTGATGCTGCATGCATTCGTATCGTAAAGTTGTTTTACGTTGTTCGCAAATGCATTTTTATGTAAATAGTTGTATGTAAATATGTAAATCAATGCAATAAATTAGAGAAGACACTGATTCTTATTTTGATGGTGGTTTACTAAAGCGAAAAGTGAAAATTAACACTTCGTTGAAATTGCATTTGTTCTGTATGGAAGCTTGTTTCCTCCATGGAATAAAACAGTTCAAAACAATTGTGACTTTTTATCTCACAATTTCGAATTTATATCTCACAATTCTGATTTTGAACTTGCAATTTACTTTTTTCTCATTGTGAGTTATAAAGTCAGAATTGTGAGAGAAACTTGCAATTCTGAGAAGTCAATTGCGAATTATAGTCAGAATTGCGAGTTATAGTGTCAGAATTGCGATATAGACAGAATTATGAGTTATAAAGTCAGAATTGAGAGATATGTCAGAATTGCGAGTTATAGTGTCAGAATTGCAAGATATAAAGTCAGAATTGTGAGTTATAAAGTCAGAATTGCGAGTTATATAGTCAGAATTGCAAGATATAAAGTCAGAATTGCAAGATATAAAGTCAGAATTGCGAGTTATATAGTCAGAATTGCGAGTTATAAAGTCAGAATTGCGAGTTATATAGTCAGAATTGCGAGTTATAAAGTCAGAATTGCAAGATATAAAGTCAGAATTGCGAGTTATATAGTCAGAATTGCGAGTTATAAAGTCAGAATTGCAAGATATAAAGTCAGAATTGCGAGTTATATAGTCAGAATTGCGAGTTATAAAGTCAGAATTGCAAGATATATAGTCAGAATTCCGAGTTATAAGGTCAGAATTGCGAGTTATAATGTCAGAATTGCAAGATATATAGTCAGAATTACGAGTTATAAGGTCAGAATTGCGTGTTATAAAGTCAGAATTGCGAGTTATAAAGTCAGACTTGCGAGTTATAAAGTCATAATTGCGACTATAATTCGTAATTCCGAGATTATATTGCAATTTTGACTTTATAACGTGTAACTCGTTGTGAGGGGAAAATCTGAAAAATTGCGAAATATGAACTCACAATTGCACGAAAAAAGTCTGAATTGTGATTTTTTATCTGACAGAAGCAAGCTTCCATAGTTCTGTATGATATGTCGCTAAGTAATTTTTAAGTTTGTAAGACGGTTACCGTTTTCACAATAATTGAGTAAAAAAACACGTTTGTGTAAGTCGTGTCGTCAATCGTAACATCATTACAATTGCACGTGCCAACTATAAGACTTGACATTATAAGTAGTCTTGAACAAATAAGTGTAAAATTGTTGTTTTTTAAAAAGGCACCAGAAAGTATTATTGAAAATACACTTTCATTTATTCACAACCTGTAGAAGTAATCAGTTAGTGTTGTAAATTTGATTGTACATCGATCAAATCTAAAAACATAAACATTTATAAACATAGATACTTTATGTAGGCCGTTACTGCCAGGAGCTGTGTTCGTTTAAACATTATAAAGTACAGCAATCGTCTTCAATTCGATTTGTTGTAACAAATACTTTCTTTCAGGGCTGTAATTAGGGTTTTCCTCTTTAGTAAAGACAATTTGTTAGACAACAGATTTGCTGCGGCCTATTTTTTTTTACATGCAAAGTCAATTACAATTAAAAATTCGCTACAGAGATCAAATTACAACAGCATAGACACATACATTTACTAATTACAAAACGGAGAAAGTGGAAATAAAAACAATAGGTAGGGCTAACAGTTTTTTTTTTTTCCTCTCAGCATTCATCTTTTGGAGGATTTGGGAGTGTCACATAGGAATGTACCACTGAGTGGGCAGTTGGGGTGGTCTTCAAGTTAGTTTTCCTTCCCTTTTCCTTTCTTCTTCTCGCCTCCCTTGGGTTTGGGGGTCTTTTGGGTGCAAGGTTTGGACACTTTAATGGTGGTCTGGCATTCAGCGTTGAACAGTGCCTTCTTCAATGTCCCAGACCTGCTTCTGGTTCCTGTAGTAGTGTCACATTCGGCCCAACGACCAAACTTGTACTTGCAGTCAGCTTAAAACAAAGAACGAATTAGAATGAGTGGCCTGTCGAAATGCATTTGTTTGATTCGTATGTATAACTTCTTACCGCCAAAGTCCTTCTTCCAGTTGCATGGGACTTGCACTTGGTTTTCTTTGTCTGTTCGTTGCAGGTCGCCTCCCGAATGCCAGCGCCACAGTCGCCGCTGTTGGGCACACATTTCCCATACAGCCATTCGCTGCACTCAGCATCTGCTTTGGGCTCTTTGCCCTTTTCTGTCGCAAAATAGAGAACGGTTATTAATGGTGTCACACAAAAAGAATGTGCATTGCATTGTTTTGTAAAGGATAAGAACCTTTTTTCTTCATACTGGCTTCCACGGTGATCATCAACACCACCAGCAGCACGAGCGCTATAGAGAATAAACTCCGCATTCTGTGAAGAAATACAGCTGACATTAAAGTTCAGTTCAATGATGTAGATGCACAGTGTGAAGCAGACTTGAAACCTTATTTATATGCATTGTTTCAGACCCGCCCCTTTAGTTACTGTTGCTATGTCCGACAGCCATGGCGCTCTCACACCACACACGTTCTCACGTGGAGAAAATACATCGCGGAGCAAAGAGGACACTGACAACATGCCGACAGACAGGACAGAGCAGGTTACTTTTGAAATGAAACAAAGTCTCAACTTTGAAATGTTCATTTTTTAAAGAAATTTAAACAATAATTAGCGTTTTGTGGCTCTTTAATGTGTCGTGATCGCTGGTAGCGCCTCAGTTAAAGCTGCTCGTGAGCCGATTATCTCTTCCTTCTAGTTCATTGATAAGCACGAAATAAACATGAATGAACACTAAAAGAAATGTTGTTTCAACAGCGGAAAGACGTCAGTACACACCGTTTTTCCAAGTTCAAGTCCGCCAACGTTAATCTACCGGTACTAACTCTGCTTTGAGCTTTTGAACGGCAGATTCGGCGATGTGATTGGTCAGGTCGCCTGTCAATCAAACTTGCGGCGAAGGGTGAATTAACTTTAGTTTTTTAGTAATATCTTTTATTTTTATTTCAGTTCTAGTCATTTTAGCGCTTTAACTTCTAAACGTACTTTATTTCAGTTAGTTGCCAAGGCAATATTTCTAACGGTACATTTAAAGGACTATGATGTACTAAAAACGGAAAAGTCTTTGCGTTTTTGAAAAGTTTCGCGTACAGACAATGTCGTCAAAACGTATAAAAACACTGTATTATTCATGCCAGGCCAGTAGTTAGCAATGTCACTTTCGCTAGGTTCGAAATCACATACTTACACAATGACAATGATGTACTAAGAGCGGAAATGTTTTTTGCGTACAGGTGACACCGTTGTCCAAACGATTCTAGTTTGGATCTGCGAAAATGACTCAAGCGCTGTTATTCATGCCAGGCCAGTATATGGCGATGATAAGGAAAACTACGCGCTTATAGACTGAACACATAATATACATGCGCATGACCGTTTTCCGTTTTACACGGAGACGATAACGGTATAGTTGTCAAAAACTTGCACTTTGAATCCCGTTTTTAAATGTTTACGTTTTCTAGTCCCCAAAACACTGTTGTTGTGTAAATGAATGACCAAATTGCATTAGAATTGTACGGATTTAGTTGCCAACAGTGTCGTGTAAGTGGCCCCTGCCCTGAGTAGATACTACTTTTGAATTTGAATTTACTTCGCAACTGTTAAAAAAGTATGTACTTATAGTATGAATGTGGGAGGTAAATTTGGACGTACTACATCCGCTATGTTGTTTCTGTCACATGACCTACCAGCATCAGTTGCGCCGCTTCACTGTCATTTATAAATCCTCTCCCATGGCCTCATGGGATAGTAAAGCGTCCATCGATTGCGTACTTTCGAATCTCGGCGGGAGTTGGAGACCTTTCGCCTACTGTTTTTCTAATGTATTCCGATATAACTCTTTTGGCGTACTGTTTTTCGCATACTAGATAGTAGGGAAGTATTCGAACGAGGCGTTTGTACAGAAACACTACTCGCCTATAGACTGAACATACAATACACATACGCATGATGTCACCGTTTTTAAAAATTCAAGTTTTGTAGTTTACACTGAGATTATAACAGTAATGTTTCCAGAAACTTGCAGTTTGAAACGGTTTTTTTTTCAT